>NC_141610.1:4286555-4451555 GCF_047967505.1 Dipteris shenzhenensis | reverse complement strand
CTCCTCTATTTCCGCATGAGCATAAGCATGAGCTTATGCTTATGCTTATGCATAAGCATAAGCATAAGCTCATGCTTATGCTCATTCATGAGCATGAGCTTATGCGTAAGTTTCCGCAAGAGCTTATGCGGAAATAGAGAATGAGAGAAGCATATGCTTCTCTCATTCTCTTTTTCCGCATAAGCTCCTTCTCTCATTCCGCATAAGCTCCTTCTCTATTTCCGCATGAGCATAAGCATGAGCTTATGCTTATGCTTATGCTTATGCTTATGCATAAGCATAAGCATAAGCTCATGCTTATGCTCATTCATGAGCATGAGCTTATGCGTAAGTTTCCGCAAGAGCTTATGCGGAAATAGAGAATGAGAGAAGCATATGCTTCTCTCATTCTCTTTTTCCGCATAAGCTCCTTCTCTCATTCCGCATAAGCTCCTTCTCTATTTCCGCATGAGCATAAGCATGAGCTTATGCTTATGCTTATGCATAAGCATAAGCATAAGCTCATGCTTATGCTCATTCATCCGCAAGAGCTTATCCGCAAGTTTCCGCAAGTGCTCCTTCTCTTTTTCCGCATAAGCTCCTCCTCTATTTCCGCATGAGCATAAGCATGAGCTTATGCTTATGCTTATGCATAAGCATAAGCATAAGCTCATGCTTATGCTCATTCATGAGCATGAGCTTATGCGTAAGTTTCCGCAAGAGCTTATGCGGAAATAGAGAATGAGAGAAGCATATGCTTCTCTCATTCTCTTTTTCCGCATAAGCTCCTTCTCTCATTCCGCATAAGCTCCTTCTCTATTTCCGCATGAGCATAAGCATGAGCTTATGCTTATGCTTATGCTTATGCTTATGCATAAGCATAAGCATAAGCTCATGCTTATGCTCATTCATGAGCATGAGCTTATGCGTAAGTTTCCGCAAGAGCTTATGCGGAAATAGAGAATGAGAGAAGCATATGCTTCTCTCATTCTCTTTTTCCGCATAAGCTCCTTCTCTCATTCCGCATAAGCTCCTTCTCTATTTCCGCATGAGCATAAGCATGAGCTTATGCTTATGCTTATGCATAAGCATAAGCATAAGCTCATGCTTATGCTCATTCATCCGCAAGAGCTTATCCGCAAGTTTCCGCAAGTGCTCCTTCTCTTTTTCCGCATAAGCTCCTCCTCTATTTCCGCATGAGCATAAGCATGAGCTTATGCTTATGCTTATGCATAAGCATAAGCATAAGCTCATGCTTATGCTCATTCATGAGCATGAGCTTATGCGTAAGTTTCCGCAAGAGCTTATGCGGAAATAGAGAATGAGAGAAGCATATGCTTCTCTCATTCTCTTTTTCCGCATAAGCTCCTTCTCTCATTCCGCATAAGCATAAGCATGAGCTCCTTCTCTCCTTCTCTCCGCATAAGCTCCTTCTCTCATTCCGCATAAGCATAAGCATAAGCTCCTTCTCTCCTTCTCTTATCCGCAAGTTTCCGCAAGCATAAGCATAAGCTCCTTCTCTCCTTCTCTTATCCGCATAAGCTCCCTCTCTTTTTCCGCATGAGCATAAGCATGAGCTTATGCTTATGCTTATGCTTATGCATAAGCATAAGCATAAGCTCATGCTTATGCTCATTCTTCATGCTTATGCTCATTCATGTCCATGAGCTTATGCGTAAGTTTCCGCAAGAGCTTATGTGGAAATAGAGAATGAGAGAAGCATATGCTTCTCTCATTCTCTTTTTCCGCATAAGCTCCTTCTCTTATTCCGCATAAGCTCCTTCTCTTATTCCGCATGAGCATAAGCATGCGGAAACTCATCCTTCTCATGCTTATGCTCATGCATGTGCATGAGCTTATGCTTAAGTTTCCGCATAAGCTCATGCACATGCGTGAGCTTATGCGGAAATAGAGAATGAGAGAAGCATAAGCTCATTCTCTATTTCTGCATAAGCTCATTCTCTATTTCCCACTCTATTTCCCCCTTCTCTCATTTCCCCCTTCTCTCATTCTCTATTTTCCCTCATCTCTTTCCCTTTCTCTCATTCTCTATTTCCTCGTTCTCATTCTTTTCTTTCCTTTACATCTTCTTTCCCTCTTATCTTTCCCTCTTCTTTCCCTCTTTCCTTTCCCTCTTTCCTTTCCCTCTTCTTTCTTCTTGCCTATGCCTATGCCTATGAGAATGCTCATGTTTGTTTATTTGTTTTCTGTTTTCGTGTTTGTGTCTATGTTAGACATGGGATCACGTCGCTCATCGGACGAGTACGGACAGCCTCGCAGGAGGAGAGCTCACGATCTATATGCTCCAGAGGACTTTGATTCCTCTCAGGCGACTACCCCGAGGACTACCCCTGGTCCGACTCCTCTTGGTCCTAGCACTGTGACTACCCCTGGTCCGACCCCTCTTCCACGTAGCACTGCGACTACCCCTCAGGGGACTCCTTTGCTAGCCGCGCATGGCTTTGTTGGGACTCCCGACAAGTTTGTAGCGCAGATGAGTGATGAGGAGGCAGCGAGATTCTTCTCTCTGCTCTCTCAGAGGACCTCCGCAATTCCTTCCCCTACACCGACGGGTGGACGTACAGCCCAGCCATCCCCTCGCGCCCCTTCGACCGCGGGATCATCACCTGCGCATGCCTCCCGCAAGGGAAGGAAGAGTAGGATGGGCGGCTCATGTTGTGCTGACTCAGGAGATGTAGACGAGTCAGCACACTCACGCTCCTTTAGGTCTCCACTTGGTCCGGAGACACAGTATCAGTCAGGTCCCTTTCCCTCTCCTACTCCCACAGCTACTCCTCGATCCGGAAGCGGTCGCGCAGCTTCCACTCCTTCAGACTCTGCTACCGTCAGTCCCCCTTACTCATCAGGGGATCTCTCCTATCAAATCACATCTGCCGGAGAGATAATAGAAGACAAAAAGGGCAAAGCAGTGATGGCCGCCATGAGGCGGTTGATGAGTCATCACTTCAAGAGCGGCATAAATATCGATTGGCGGTATCAAGATGGCCAAAAGAAGCAGGCGGTGATCGATGAGTTAAAACAAAGATTTCCTAATCCGCCAAATGTGGAGTTTAATAACAGTTATATGCTCGAGCGCATGGGTTTGGTCCTAAAGCATCGCAGATCAACCATGCGTACTTCCATTACAAAGGGGTTGTCTAAACCCAGCTGGGCAGACAAAGCTGATTGGAAGTTCTTGAAGAAGCAGAATAGGGACCATCCTGAAATGTTCGAGGGTCAGAGGAGGGCTGCGAAGAGACGGCTGGATGTCGTAGGTACTTCGCACTTTGGTGCAGGTGGACGGTATGCGTTCGAGGCAACCGTGGTAAGTTTACTTCTTTCCATTTAATGTATTGTTCTATTTGTTTTACTTACATATTACATGCACTTTAGCTAACTCTAACTCTCGTAAATTGGATCCACAGCAAGCTGCGATGGGTCGTCTTCCTACGGATGCAGAGACGCGACGCGCATTTCGGATAGGAACCAAGCCGTGGTTCATTGAGCAAGAGGCAATGGGAGCGACAGTCGATTGGGCTGAGGTGGCTGCTCGCACGGTATAAGTTTACTCCTGCTTGTAATCTCACTTTTTAATTTAAGTTCCAATCTAATTTTCGATTTATATGGTTCAGTCTCAGGGTCAAAGCTCAAGCGTCCCATCATCAGAGACGAGCGATCAACAGGGGCAAGGATCGGACGCAGGTGCCGATGACGAAGGAGAAGACGCAAGTGTCGGGGACGAGGGAGAAGATACAGGTGCCGAGGACCAGGGAACAGCCCAACAAGACGATTCGGATTCGGATTCGGATTAGTAGTGGTAGTAGCATTTTTCATATCCGCTCGTTAGAGCCATTTTGTATCACCCTTTCACAGGGTAATTTTGTTTCAAACACAGTTGTATATGTATATGCATTTCTTCCTCATCGTTCACAAGAACAATTTTGTATCACCCTGCAAGCAAGGGAAATTTTGTTATAAAAAACTTTCTTTTGTAATTACAAAAAAAAAAAAATGGTTAGTGGGGCTAAACAGGGCTTCCTTTTGGCCCTGTTTAGCCCCACTAACCATTTTTTTTACCTTCTGTTAATCGTCGCTATATAGCGACGTTTACCAGTGTCGCTATATAGCGACGATTAACAGAGTCGCTATATAGCGACGTTTTTATCGTCGCTATATAGCGACGTTTACATCGTCGCTATATAGCGACGATTAACAGCGTCGCTATATAGCGACGGTTTATAGCGACGCTCCTTTTCCGACGATTTTAACGACTTTTATAGCGACCTTTGCGCCCGTGAAAAAAAAAAATTTTAATGTAAAAAGCGTCGGTATTTCCGTCGGAAAATGGCCTATGCCTTGTAGTGCTAATAACTCATATAACCTAAACCTCTGTGTGTGTGTGTGTTTCATTTTTTCTTTTTTTGGTTTTATCACTCTCTCTCTCTCTCTCACACACACACACAAACACAATTACTATTCTCCTTTTTTCTTTTTTTGGTTTTATCACTCTCTCTCTCTCTCTCTCTCTCTCTCTCTCTCTCTCACAAACACACACACACACACACACACACAAACACAATTACTATTCTCCTTTTTCTTTTGCATCCACTTAATTTCATAATTCTCCCTTTTCCTATTTTTCTAATTCCTTTTCCTTATATCTCACAAACATTCCCTAACTTTTCTTGATTCCTCTTTTTTTTTTTCAATTTCTTTCTTAAAGCTCTAAATTTCTCTCTCTATCTCTCTCTGCCCCCCCCGCATCTTTAACTAATTTTCTCCTATTTTCTTCCCCATTTTTTCCCCTTCCCCATAAATTTTCCTAATTTCACTTGTTTTTCCCCCAATTTTTTAAATTATTTTTTAAAAACTAACTTTTTAAATCCTTTTTTCTTTTTCTCGAATTCTCTCTAGGCCCCTTTTTTAACACCTTTAGAGTCCACATCGAGCTGTGTGAGTCTGTGTTTAAGCGACTATTTTATTGTGACCCTAATAACAAGGGAGGGGTGTTTATGGCACGTGTCTTCCCAATTAAAGTTAAGTTGGTTCTTACCATGTTTTCTTGTTGGATGGTGGTAGGTATGCAAACTCCCCTCTTCAATAAAAGAGATGCTTATGAGGACTTCACCAAGCTCTAATTTTTTTTGCAAAAATGTTATTGTCATTTCTTATCAAAGCTCTTATATACATTTTATGCAATTTGTAGGTGCGTTACCTACATACTCAAACTCTTCCTTAATTCTATAATGTTATCTTTCTATCTCTTTACCTTGACTCTTTTGTCTTTTCACTATGCAAAAGGGGTTGTTATCTTATCTTCCACACACACACACACACACACCTTCCGTTCCCTTGATAGGGGGAGGATGGAGAGTTCTAATAAAATGAACATCAATAAAGCCTTAATGCACAGAACCACCCCTAAGAAGTAATGGCTATGGCTAGATAGGGGAAAAGGTAAACAAAAACTTAAGCATATAGATAACATTCCATAGGAACGGAGCCCGAAGTATAGAATTGAGTTGGGTTGTAGGGTAACCACAAATAATGAGACTAAAGGAATATTTTAATTCGCAATATTTTCAAGGGTATCCTCGGATAAGCTAAGCACTACACATGGCAGTATACTATATACAGCAAGAGAGGGATAGGGTACATTAACCAAATGACCCTATAAAAACACAAAAAAGGGAAGGGGTAATGCCATGGGATTATACTGGAGCATGGAAGACCCGAGAATATAGACATGAAATAGTCCTTGTACCCTAGTAGACATACCAACTTCAAATACTAACACCCTATTAACTATTGGGTAATAGTAGCACCCTATCCACGTGGATGAAAAAGATGGAGGGACTTAATTTACAAGAACCTCAATTTATCATGAAAGGACAAGACGTGGAAAACACATAATACAATGTATTATGTCCCATAGGAACATGGAGCGGGAACGTGTATATTTGAAACCCACCAAAGGTACGACAGGGACCCTGAGCCATGCACCTAGGAATACCCTAAGGGTTTGCCCAAGGGAATGTATTATTCTAGAGAAGTGTGCATGGAAGACAAATGGCTCTCTCAGCGAGCTCGCTTCTTGGTGTACCTTGGATCCTCTTGGAGCTCTGTAGATGAGTCACTGGCTAGAGTTAAGGCCTAATGATGCACAGACTGCGAAGTACCAAGGTCGACGCGGAATTCAAGTCCCCAGACCTCCTTGCGACAATAAGCAAAAAACGTCGAAGGCATGGAAGGCGACCAGGTAAGAAACGTTGCTTGAAAACAGAGCCACGAACCAAAGATAGCACTCTTCATTTCCCCCCCCTTCTACCTTTGAAATTGTTGCATGTTGCTCCATTTTTCCTTTCTCCCAATAATGTATAAGGAGAGGATCCCTCATTTACCAGCACGTTAGGAGTAGCCCACTTCGATGGTAGTTCTTCTCCTTCTTCCCTTAGGAAGAATGAAAAGGAGGTAGTGCTGAGTGCTTTGATGAAGCACAGGGAAGCCACTCCGCTATTAGTCGATCGAGAAAATCATGCCACAACATATTGTCACACTGTTATTCAGTTTTCGTATCAAATGCAAAAAACTGGGTATAAAAAATGACTCATGTTCGTTAGGGGAAGTCGATGAGACCCACTACCCTGATCTCCCTTTTGCATACTACGACGGCATGAACGTTCATGTTATAATCTCTCTTATGACCTGAGGACTACCTCTTTGCACAAGGAAGGGCACTCACCCACGCTTAACGTATATGCTCGGCTTGGTAGTCTCACAAGGATACGCTGCAACATGGTATGCTTGTGGGGAAGCGAGATGCTTTCTCCCATACTAGATTGATAATGATAAAGAAGACCACCGATTGCATGACCAAGCTCATTCAATATGATAGGTCTGATGAAGCTCATGCACCTCTCATGCCCTGAGCATGATCTTCGGAACATCTACCATAAGGAGAGATTCTGATATTCGTTTGACGAAGTGAGTTGCCTGAGTGCTATTTAAAAGCACAAGGAGGGCTCCATCAATAAAGAAGCATAGCAAGCTGCCTGGTGCAGTTGGATGCAAGATTGTGACTTTGCCTCGTGACCCATATGACTCTAAATTTTAACCCAGTACTACCTTGGTGCAGTATGTTTGCTCATTCGTTTCCTTTCTCCCGTACCGATGGAGGAACCACAAACAGTCAAGTCATTATATACTATGAATGAACAATAGAATCAAGACATTAGACAGCCAGTTTTCATCTTTAAGAAGTTAATGGCGACATCTTATATGGGCTTACTCATACGAATGCCCATGTCTTTTCCTAGTAGAAGAATATCATAACAATGGTAGAGTGGAGTACCATCTGATGGCATGGGGAAGCTTTGGACTCGGGGGGGTCACTATGTATAAACCCTCTATATCACGTGCGTTCAAGGCCTATATTTAAAGTCCCTTATCTATAAAAAATTTCATTAATAAAATGTACCCCTTTTCTATACAAATCTGTACATTTTTTCCAAAACTATTTTAAATAGTCCCTTATGTATATTTATTTATGTAAATTTTAGAAATAAAAAAAATCCTTCTGTTGAACTCACGTGATAGGGTTACATATGATGAGTGACCCCCCCGAGGCTCCGAACGGCCATATATGAAAAATATGCTCCCTAATCCCACTGTGCTACTTATTAGTTCTATGATATGTGCATTGCTTTGATAATCGTCTACTCGCATGCATGCCAGGGCAAGCACTCAAACTGTTTCACCACAACCGATGCATGGTTTAGTCCAGAGGAAGTATTTGCTGTGTGAGTGTGAAGGTAAAGAGGGTCATAACCCAAGTAATAAGGTCCGCTGAAGGGCACAATCGTTGCAGCAGCAGTAGTGGATGGGCGTTAGCCACCACAAAGTATCGGACTATGAGACCGTGTGATACTAAAACAACGCTCGCTCGTCAAAAAATAGTATGCTGATTGTTCCACATTGCTCCACATTACAATGACTACTAGACTCCTTATTACGATTCACCCAAAAGCTGGTTCTTAGGATTGATATACCCTCGCATTTGATGATATCGCCTCTTCTACTTTTGTTTGTGTCAATAGAGAACATTTATTGCTTCTATTTTCCCACGCAGGAGTGTAGAGAGTTGGCCAGTATAGGAAGGCTCACCACACTACAATCTTTGATGGAAAAGGATTGTTGTCACTAGTCATTTTAGGGCTAGACCACCGAGGTCTCCATTATTACAACAGCATGCCGATTAATATCGTACCCCTGAGCATACTAACAGAAAGGTCGCTTACTCCAAATGATGTTCTAAGTAGTAAATAAGAGAATGGGATTTGTTTGATGAAAGGGATTAAGGTCTTAAAACTTTTTCTAAATGAAAAAGATGAAGTCGGAAAACTGATAATGAGACCTTGATGGTCATAGTCGGGACAGATCTATATTTTTACAGGATACTGTTTAATCTCTAGCCTACATCATATGTATGAAATACTCCCATCCATGGAGATGGAAGTGAATCACCTTTACTTATCAAATATAAGGTTACAACCAAGCAAGGAATGATGTATGATGCAAAGTGTTGGTAGGACTACAACTCCCACTGCCTTCAATGGTGAATTGTGGATATATACAGTTAGAAGAATGATTTTAATCAGCAAAATAGGTGATGGAAACTATAACCATCAGGAAACCCATTTCTCAAATATTATAGTCCTAATGAAATAAGGACCCCATAATATTTTTACTGATATTGTAAGGATGGACATTGACACTTTACTGGTTATTGGAAGCCTACTGCAAATTCTACTAGTTATTGAGTCTAGAATTTCATTAACATGCTGTATTGGTTGAAAAGAGAGCTCATTAGTCATTATATCTGATTACTGTTGTGGAGTGACATGGATAACAACTATATAGGGGCATTGAAGCTTGCCTTCCCAAATTGAGCTAACTATGTTTGTTTGGATGGTGGCTGGTGAGTCCCTCTACTTCTCTAAACGGTTATGTGAGAAGATTTATGCTAAAGTTTGGAAGTGAAGATCTAGAGGAAGGAGTTGGAATTAGTAACAGGAACACTTTGATGGGGATAACCCATTACATTTTTGCTTTGAAAATTACTGATAACACAAACTGTTCTAATGATAGTTTAGTATAATGTGCCATGATGGACATAGGAACAATCTAGAACTGGTATAGAAATTTATACTTGACATATAGAATTAAGGTTCCTTCTGAATTTTGATGGTTACTGGGGTACAACAGGAATTACACTCAAAAACATATGATAAACATTGACAGGGTGTACAATGCTAAATACAAGAATGCATACATTATTAGAAGAACCCATGGGAGTTGGGTATACATTTGTTTATTCAAAAGAATATCTATATGGGTCTTCTAGATTGTCTAGGAAAGATTACTATTTTGAAGTATTGAAATACAATGTAGTTTCATAACATGAACCTAGAATGTAAATGTGTTTTATAAAAGCAGTAGCAAAAAGAAAAGAATTTCTCCCGTCATATCCAAAAGAAAATTTTTATGAAGAAAGTTGTACCTTGCTTTAGTACCAGTTAAATGTGTGAATACAACTCAAAGCAGGTTGTTGATGTTGGGGAACAGGTATTGCATACTACAGGAAAGAGATGCTATGTTTGGAAATGGAGAAATTGTTATAATAGGGGTTGTTGCTGAATAGATATAGATAAGCTTGGCGTCTTATAAGTATGATAGGGACTTGAAATTACAAGAAACAAAAATGTTCAACAGATAATGAAGAGAAAAGCTACTAGTAGATAGGATCAAACACACATAAGCATTACCATGTAAGGATAACAAAAATCTATTAATATATTGTACTAATGGAATGCTTGATGCAATTTTTATTGTAGCAATTCTCTGCATACAATCACGATTTGAGAGGGTTGGGATATTCGGAGCCCCTCCCTGGCTCTTCCCTTGGGTGCCAAGCTGTGTTAACCCTCCTTTAAGGACTGGTGCCGTATTCTAGTGCTTGGGAAAGGAAATGTTGATAAGACTATTTCATTAGTGAAGCAACTGGCAAACAATTTAGAACAACTCGTGGAGGAAGACAGTATTGCCTTATTGACTTTTACAGAGAAATCCCCAGATACCATGCAAAACTTATTCATACTCTCCAATCTACCACCTCCAACCAGCCCAATGTCCCCAGAAAACTTGGGCCTGAAGTGCTTTGATCTGCCAAAATTGTCATCCAGCATTCCACAACACATCTTTTATGACATGGAAGGTTTATCAAAGGAGGATAAAGAAACTATTTACTCTGACCAGTTAACTAATGACCACCACAATAAAGCTCCACAAGGACCTATACTGATCCCTTCTTCCCATTGCGGGTCTTGGAGGCAGAACTAAGTGCATATGATAACAAAACATGGGAGCTACATGATATGAACTTGCTGGCCCCGTTTGCTCCGGATACTTGGCTATTCTTTGCGGATTTAGTCAACATGGAAAAGAATGTGAAAGCGGAGGCTAAAAGGGTAGCCCATAATTTCTAGATAAGTATTGTCCACAATTATCCACTTGCATCCTTCTTCTGGATGTCTACCTTTGCCACAAGCAAGTGTGCTTCACTAGTGGGTGTCTTTGGGAGATGCAAAAGCAGAATATCAAAATTAGAGAAGAGGACTCCTAAATACCTCAATGATATCTTCAATGTGGGATGCCCGTATGTGAAATACAGATGTGTGGAAGAGAACATAGAATGTAGGGCACAACCTCTCTGGTATGACTATGCTATATGGTTCATTGCCCACCACTTACCATCCTTCTTCCCTAATCGCCCCCTAAAGGCTACGTTTAATCCTTCCTCTTGTTTATGAAAACAAATGATATGGTTTTGTTTTGCAAAGCGTTACTCATTTTCTACTATATGAGGGAACTGGTATTGACAGTAGTAAAAAACATGGAGAATAGCCCCCAGCACCCGTTGTTACCTCAACCTTCTCCTGGCATTATTTCACATGGGGAATTGATGCTCAGACCATCGGAAGCACAACCCATGAGAGAATATGGACCAACCAAGAGGGCAAGGTTTGCTGGTCGCTCAGGCATGATTAGAGGGCACATCCGTAACGCCCCCTACCCTCAAAGAGGCCAAACAGGAAGCATGTTTATTGATTGGCAACCACCTACAGATTGCTCAGTCATTTGGACAGCAGCCCTGAGTCATAGGTACGAACTACAAAAGCCTTGAGAGGGAGTAAGATGGTTTCTTGCACCACATTAAGGGGCCATGCTTTTCCAATTTGACATTTACTCTATCATGAGAAGGAATAGCAACTAACAGGTATGTGTTTGTCTACAGAGATCGGTATCTTTGTTGCCACATGGAAGATTGACGTTGGATTGCACGAAGAACACCCCCAATATATTCATTCATGTCTTATTTGACAACCCCATGTTGGAG
The DNA here is from genome assembly GCF_047967505.1 of Dipteris shenzhenensis. Classification (NCBI taxonomy): domain Eukaryota; kingdom Viridiplantae; phylum Streptophyta; class Polypodiopsida; order Gleicheniales; family Dipteridaceae; genus Dipteris; species Dipteris shenzhenensis. Next base: position 4,440,121 of record NC_141610.1, on the reverse strand, counting down.
TTTTTTTCCATAAAAGCACTGTTCAAAGATTTCTTTGATGAATGGAATTGTAGTCTTGGTTGTGAATTGATTAATGAAATATATTTTGGATGGTCCTTCGAAAAACCCTTGTCAACTATCCTATGCAGACCTAAAATAACATTTAAACACAATAAGACAATGCATCCACAGATGCGCACACAGACACGTTTACTGAACTTTAAAAAAAACTTACGGGTGCATCTATTTGCATGTCTATTTGTGCATCTAGAGACCTGTGTCTAATGGCATGTCTATATAGTAGACAGACACACGTATGACATGCATATAGATGCGTAAATAGACGCTCTGCTAAAAAATTTAAAAAACAGACAGACGCATCATTAAACGCATGTATAGACACATTTATAAACAGTCTTATAGACGCTTTTATAGACACGCAAATAGATGCTACCTGAACAGACAGATGCATATATAGACACATTTATAGACGCACTGATAGATGTGCTACATAATATTTTTTAAATTTACAGAATGCTGTGTATGTTGTGTATGCTATGTAGTTACAGGAATCCCATTTCCACATTGTGTAATTCAATTCTTATAGCCAACTGCATTTTAATTAGCACTCTTGCAAGCATGTCTATAGCCGATAATTACAATTCCAAATAAAACATTACAACTCTAAAACGTTTAGTTCACAAGGCATTAATTGATAGAACGTTGCACAAGAAAATTGAAAGCTCAAAAAGTGCTTGTATGTACATATAGCACGAAAGCTAAGCCACGTCATGTGGCTTCAAGTACAAAAAATAAGAGGAGTGTATATACAAGAGGCACGAAGCCAAGCAAGTGGCTTTAAGTACAAAAAAGAGTAGCTAGCACTACTTCTACGACTAATCTAAGTTCTCCACGTCCTCACTCCCTTCCACGCACCCTTCTGCACTCCCTTCTACGCTCCCTCTCCGCCTCTTTCCTCGTCTTCTTGTGCAGGGGCTTGTAAACAAGGGACAACATATATCAATGTATGAAAAATCAAATCTTTACTTATAATATTGACATTATTTAATTACTTTCAGATACCTCAAGGGCCGCTCCAGTAGAAAGGATATACTGCTCCTCAGTAATCAACCTGTCATGATAGAAGTACTTTCATGTATCTCCTCTGCGATGGTGGCGGTGGTAGGCTGTCTCGACAGGAGTAGGGTATCTGCCCACGATATCAAGCTACAAGACGACACAATTTGCAGAGGGGTTAGTACAAAGAAACAACCTCCTAATAAACTATATAAGCAATATAATTTGAGATTGATACTTACAAATTGGGCCTCCCATGATTCAACAGCCCCTGCTCCAAAATGCACGCTTTCATATTTCTCAATCTGGATCCTTCGTGCCTCCATGTGCTATAGACTGGGGTCCTCCCTCATTGACTTCATTACTTTCTTCCACTCACGCTTGTGAGCGGTGTGGGGTGGGCCCCTTGGTGGTTGACTTCCCTCGAGCCTGGCAAGCTCTGCTAGTGCCTACCTCTTAAGCGAAGATCTTTTATTGCAAAGTATTGTAACAATCTTTGACTTGGCCCATTTATCTGTGAACTGACGATTGGGGGGGTTAGGATACCTCTGCTGCATGGAGTTACCAAAAATGAGGTCGAAAATCGAACGCCTGACAAGCTGTTTACTAATAACTTCTACGGACAAATCAACCAATACACCGGATTTTATTTGCAAAGCATTTATCTATGAGAAAGCAAGTGAAAGAGTGGGAAGCAAAGATTTTATAAAGATTACGAACCCATCGATCCTAGACCAACTGGTCGCTGAGATCAACAACTTTGACCTACAATTCTCACTATAGTCACTATCACTTCCTTACTTAATGTGGCTGCATACAAAGCCCACAAGGAGGCATTCCGATGGATTACGAATGCACACTCATGTGTATTTTCTGAATTGGCAAAAACAATGACACTGATACTACAAGGATGCCTAGATCCAATAATGAGAATGGCAAAGGACCTCCAAGATAAGGTTTGGAATAGTACAGGAATTGCACTAACTGCATTTTGGATTGTGAATTCATCATATGAAGTTAAGTTGAACCTCCCAAAGAAAATCCACTCTTTATTCACAGCAGACATCGAGAAATGCTGTGAGAATATCCCCCTGGATGGGGAATGGGGACTAAAGGCAGTTATGACAGAAATCATCGATTGGGCCTTTGAGGAAATGGAGTTGAAATATATTCGACTGCATTTAAACAAAAAAGAATGTACATGGAGGGACAGGAAGAACGGACAAGGGATTCACCTCCAAAAGGATGAATGCATAGAAGTCAATGATTGGCTCCTAGAGAACATGCACATTCAATTGGGGATGGAAATCTTTAAACAAATAACTGGTATCCCAATGGGTTGCATATGTCCACCATTATGGTGTAATTTATACCTGTTTTGGTTTGAGTATAAGGTGATACTCAGATTTTGGAAATTGGACCAATGGGATATACTCAAAAACCTCAGAAACGTATATTGGTATATGGATGACATCCTCATGATAAATATAGAGACACCCATGTTAATATTCTTTGACCCAGTACATGAAGAGAGACATGACCCATGGTGGATCTACCCCCTCCAGTTTTTAGAAATAAAAGAGACAACTGATGTGAAAACCCCAGGTCTAGAGGACCAAATGATTGGAACAAAAGTGAACTTTCTTAACACGTCCATCACAATAACTCATAGAGTCAATGGAGTGGCAGTCACCTCCATATATGATAAAACAGACTACTTACCATACCTGCTGGTATGTAAGTATATTTCAGCGAATGGCAATAGACCAATAGGGTTTGCAAAAAAAGTAATACTATCGCAAGTAATGCCAATACTGTATATTGAAAAACAGGACTTCAATGCTTTCATACAAATCAAACATTGGATTAAGATCTTTGAAGATAAGGGATTTAACATGAAAAGGAGCAGTAAAACGATATGTAAATTGTTGGACCAGTCATTCCCAGCAAATCAAGTAGACCATCTCTTCAAATCAAATAGGTTTGAAACATTTATATAGTCTTTAATTTATTGTGAAAAGAACCTATATGCTTTTAGTGCTTTAGTCAAAAGCTTAGCTTTTACATCAAACAAAATCAAGGGAGATCAAGGGCTTAGATTCATGACACGTGGCTCAAGAAAACCCAAACATCTCCCTAGGTTGCATGCCGTAAATATTGGAATAGTATCATACAGTCCCCTTGGGGATGGTTTTTTCTCAGGAAAAGCTATCATTGAAAGTTTAGTGGGCAAAAGTGATGTCTACTTCGTAAGAAATGCACCTTTTCCAATAGTCTTTCGCTTCTTTCATTACAAGGCATAGGCCTTTTTCGACGAAAATACCGACGTTTTTTACATTAATTTTTTTTAAAAAACAGGCGCAAACATCGTTATTAAAGTCGTTAAAAGCCGACGTCAAAAAAGAACGTTTGCTATAAAGTGTTGCTATATAGTGATGCTGTTAATCGTCGCTATATAGCGACACTAATAATCGTCGCTATATAGCGACACTGGTAAATGTTGCTATATAGTGACGATTAACAAAACTAAAAAAAAAGCATTAGTGGGGCTAAACAAGGCCATAGCAAGCCCTGTTTTGCCCCACTAATGCTTTTTTTTCTTGTAATTATAAAAAAAGTTTTTTATTGCAAAATTTCCCTCGTGAAAAGGGTGATACAAAATCGCTCAAATGAAATGATCGAGCAACAAAAGCATATACATGTCGAACATATACAACATTGTTTGTTACAAAATTATGCTTTTGAAAAGGGTGATACAAAATTGCTCAAACGAGCGGATATACAAAATGACATACATGGCAAAGTATATGCAAACTACTACTACTACTACTACTACTATTCATTCGAATTGTCCTCGTCCTCATCCTCGTCTTGATGGCCTAATCCTTGGTCCTCGTGAGCTACACCTTCTCCCTGATCCTCATCACGTGCATCTGATCCGTGGGCCTAGTGATCGCTCACCTTCGGTGATGGGATGCTTGAGCTTTGACCCTAAGAGTGAACCATATAAATTGAAAATTAGATTGAAACTTAAAGAATACAACAATTTAAAAAGTGAGATTACAAGTAGGAGTAGACTTATACCATGTGAGTAGCCACCTCAGCCCAATTGACTGTCGCTCCCATTGCCTCTTGCTCAATAAACCACGGCTTTGTTCCTATGTGAAATACGCATCGCGTCTCTGCATCTGTAGGAAGAGGACCCATCGCAGCTTGCTGTGAATCCAATTTATGAGAGTTAGAGTTAGATAAAGTGCATGTAATATGTAGTAAAACAAATAGAACAATACATTAAATGAGAAGTAGACTTACCACGGTTGCCTCGAACGCCAACCGTCTGCCTGCACCAAAGTGCGAAGTACCTATGATGTCCAGCCGTCTCTTCGCAGCCCTCCTCTGACCCTCGAACATTTCGGGATGGTCCCTATTTTGCTTCTTGAAGAACTTCCAATCAGCTTTGTCTACCTAGCTGGGTTTAGCCATCCCCTCTACGATGGAAGTACGCAAAGTTGATCTACGGTGCTTCAAGACCATACCCATGCGCTCTCGCATATAATTCTCATTAAACTCCCAATTTGGCAGGTTACGGTATTTTTGTTTTAATTCATTGATGACCGCCTACTTCTTTTGGTCATCTTGATACCGCCAATCGGTAGCAATGCCGCTCTTAAAGTGATGGCTCATCAACTGCCTCATGGTGGCCATCACTGCTTTGACCTTTCTATCTTCTATTATCTCTCCCATAGCCGTGATTTGATAGGAGAGATCCTCTGATGAGTAAGGAGGACTGATGGTAGCAGAGTCAGAAGGAGTGGAAGCTGTGCGAGCGCTTCCAGAGCGAGGAGTAGTAGTGGGAGGAGGAGAGGGCAAGGGACCTGATTGGATACTGTGTCTCCGGACCAAGTGAAGACCTGTAGGGATGTGAGTGTGCTAACTCGTCTACATCTCCTGAGTCAGCAAAACGTAAGCGGCCCCTCCTACTCTTCCTTCCCTTACAAGAGGAACGCATAGGTGATGACCCCTCAGTCGTTCTCCAAGGGGTAGTCACAGTGCTACATCCGAGAGGATAACGACCAGGGGTAGTTGCAGTGCTAGGTCTGAGAGGAGTCGGACCAGGGGTAGTCCCCTCAGGTGTCACCTTAGAGGAATCAAAGTCCTCTGGAGCATATAGATCGTGATGTCTCCTCCTGCGAGGCTGTCCGTACTCATCGGATGTGCGACGTGATCCCATGTCTAACATAGACACAAACACGAAAACAAAAAACAAAAAACAAACATAAGCATAGGCACAGGCATAGGCATAGGCATAGGCAAAGGAAAAGAGGAAGAAGAGGGAAAGGAAAAGAGATTGGAAGAGGGGAAAGAGAGAAGAAGAGGGAAAGGAAAGAAGGAAAGAAGGAAAGAAGAAGAGGGAAAGAAGAGGGAAAGAAGAGGGAAAGAAGAGGAGAGAAGAGGGAAAAGAGAAAGAAGAGGAGAAGAGGGAAAGGAAAGAGAGATTGGAAAAGGGGAAAGAGGGAAAGAAAGAGAGAAGAACAGGGAAAGTAAAGAGGGAAAAAGAGACATATGCTCATAAGCATGAGCATATGTCTCCGTCTTTTATGCTCATGCATAAGCATAAGCATGAGCATATGTCTCCTTCTCTTATGCTCATGCTTATGCTTATGCATGAGCATAAGAACATGAGCATGAAAGAGGGAAAAGAGGGGGGGAAAGAGGAGAAGAGAGAAGAAGAGGGAAAGGAAAGAGAGATTGGAAAAGGGAAAAGAGGGAAAGAAAGAGAGAAGAAGAGGGAAAGTAAAGAGGGAAAAAGAGACATATGTTCATGCTTATGCATGAGCATATGTCTCCTTCTCTTATGCTCGTGCATAAGCATAAGCATGAGCATATGTCTCCTTCTCTTATGCTTATGCTTATGCTTATGCATGAGCATGCTTATGCATAAGCATAAGAACATGAGCATGAGAGAGGGAAAAGAGGGGGGGGAAGACGAGAAGAGGGAAGAAGAGGGAAAGGAAAGAGAGATTGGAAAAGAGGAAAGAGGGAAAAAGAGACATATGCTCATGCTTATGCATGAGCATATGTCTCTTTCTCTTATGCTCATGCATAAGCATAAGCATGAGCATATGTCAGTTTCACTTATGCTTATGCTTATGCATAAGTGAAACTGACATATGCTCATGCTTATGCTTATGCATGAGCATAAGAGCATGAGCATGAAAGAGGGAAAAGAGGGGGGGAAAGAGGAGAAGAGAGAAGAAGAGGAAAAGAGAAGCATGAGCATATGTCTCCTTCTCTTATGCTCATGCATAAGCATAAGCATGAGCATATGTCTCCTTCTCTTATGCTTATGCTTATGCTTATGCAAGAGAAGGAGACATATGCTCATGCTTATGCTTATGCATGAGCATAAGAGAAGGGGGAAAAGAGAGAAGAAGAGGGAAAGGAAAGAGGGAAAAAGAGGGGAAAAGAGATTGAAAGATTGAAGGAGAAGAAGAAGGAAAGGAGGGAAAGAAGAGGAGAGAAGAGAAAAAGAAGAGGGAAGAGAGGGGAAGAGAGGGTTCCTACACCCATCACTGTAGCTAGCACTTAAGGCGCTAGCTGCAGGCCAATGCAAATAACAAAAATAACAAATGGAAAAAAGAGGAAGCACTTACCTGGAATAGTACGTCCCGCTCGGTGTTTTGTGGACTGGCCCTACAAAAGAGAGGAAACATACCATTTTTCAAATAAGATGTTAGAGGAAGGAGGAGATTACAAAAGAAACATCTCAAAAGGATTGGATTGAGGAGACAAGGAGAAAGAGAAGGAAGAGAAATACAAAAAAGACTAGAAGAGGTGAGTCTTCTTTCTTTCTTGAAATCTCGTTTTTTGTTTCAATCCTTTGAAATCAAGTATGAAAACTAGTACACAGGTTTAGCAATACAAGGAGAAGCACTCGCAAAATGAAATCTCACAAAAAACTTACCTACATTGTTCAAAGAGACTCACCTCTTGAAAGACTTCCTTTCAAGAAACCAAAGAGGGAGAAGGGTGGAGAGGGAGCACAAGAGGTAGGAGAGAGGTGAGTAGTGGTGAGGAGTGGAGAATAGAGTGGGAGGTCATCGAAAATAGGTGGGAGGAGAGATTGCCTTGCTTACAATAGAGATTAGAGAGTGCTAAAGAAAGCGCCGCGCGTCGCATCACAGGTTTCGATTTTAACCCATAGCATCGCTATATAGCGACGCTTTTCCGTCGCTATATAGCGATGTTTTTAATTAAAAGCGTCGCTATATAGTGACAGAATAGAGAAAAACGTCGCTATATAGAGATGCTTTAAGACACTTTATGTTCTAAGTTAAAAAAGAAACTCATAGATGCTATTTTATAACTGTTAATATATTTCCTTGCAACTTATGTTGTGATTTTATAAGTGTAGATGGGAGAGTTGAAGCTCGTTCGATGATGCGCCAACGCCCGGGAGCACAAAGTGGCTTACGGAGAGGTTATACTGTCATTGCACTCATTGCAAGCGAGAAGTACGAAATCAACATCGTATTATCATGTGCCACTTGCAGATGTATGGGGAGGAGCCTGAACCAGTACCCACCGTTGGTGTTGTACGTGTTGATGTTGCTCCAGAAGATGTTTCCTGCACAAATACCATGCTCGCGTCAAGAGATGAAGTGAAAAAGATGCTAACAACGATGGGTATGGATTATGATACCATCCATGTTTGCTGTAATGATTGTATTCTCTTTCATCATGAGCATGGAGATTTGGGTAGTTGTCCAAAGTGTGGGAAACAACGATATAGAGATGACTTGCAGGGTGAGAAAATATCGGTAAAGGTCTTGAGACACTTTCCCATCATTGCAAGAATACAACACATGTTCCGATGCAAATCCATAGCGGAGTTGACGACATGCATGCATCTCATCGGTCCACTGATGACACATTGAGGATTCTCGCAGATTTTGTAGCTTGGAAACACATAGACAATCAGTGGCCGGACTTTGCGAGGGAGCCACGCAACTTATATCTTGGGCTCGCCATGGATGGCATGAATCCTTTCGGGTTACGCTCGACATCTTGGTCAATATGGCCCATAGTCATGGTGAATTACAATATCCCACCATGGCTAATAATAAAAAAGGAACACCTCATGCTTGCACTACTTGTGCCAGGGAAGTACAAGGCAAAAAATATGGACGTGTACATGGCACCTTTGATAGAGGAGTTACACATATTATGGAGAGGAGTGCGGGTCTTTGATATTTCCAGAGAGCTCCTAGACATACTGATGAAATTTTGCTCAGGGGTATCTTGATGTGGACCGTGCATGACTATCCAAGATATGGAGGGTGCGCAGGTATGTGGTTGTGTCTCTACAAGTATAATATAGGATTATGCTTTTATGACTCTCTTTCGCACGCATGTCTTATACTAACACATTCATGCACGCATGCAGGACTTGTTATAAGTGGGTACCATGCTTGTCCTGTTTGTGGACCGGGTTTGAAATCGCTTGCATGATACTCCAAATATATGAGGAAAAATGTTTATGAAGGTCATGCTTGATACCTTTCGCTCAACCATCTCGCACGTGGAGGTCAACTTGATCCACCACCATCATATTTGAAGGCAAGTGACTGGATTCAAGCTTGGAGGGTGAATGGAGAGGAACGTCCTCCTGTAACGTCCTCTTGGTATGAAGAGGCTATCGATCTTTCACGAGCTTCCTTATTGGGATCAGTTACAAATCAATCATCTCTTGGATCCCATGCATATCTTCAAGAAGGTGGGGGCTACTATTTAGGCACAATTGGTTGGTTCCAAAGACTCGAGAGGAGTGCGAGAAGACTTGCGTGCTATGAATAGGATGTCTCGTTTGTGGCCCCAAGTGCATGCTTTGGGAAAATTTGTCCTCTCGAAAGCAACGTGGATCCTCTCTACGAGGGAGGAGGCAGCGGTCAAGGCAGACATTGCCTCTTTTCAAACACCGATAGGGTACATGCATTACTTGAAAGGAGCATTTTTAAAGGACAATAAGCTTAGTGGGCTCAAGTCCCATGATTGGCACAAGGTCTTGCAGGTATTCTAAGATGTACAATTAGTGTACCGATAATCATGATGCGTTAGCATAATTATGATTATGTTATATTGTTGACATGACTTCTTTGTTGCTTTGATAGTTCATCCTCCCAATTACAATAAAAGGGTGCTTACAAGAAGATGTTAGAAATGCTATATTCAAGATCTGTGGTATTGTGAGGTATGCTTACTATCAAATCGCATTGATTGCATTTTCTTCAATTTAAGCCAATTAATCTGTAGACTGATTATGAAAATATCTTACATGGACATGTGAAATAGGTGGATATCTCAAAAAGAGATCTCCATATCGAGCATCGAGAAGGCTAGGGTGGAATCCATCGAAGCCGTATGCTTGTTTGAGAAGCACTTTCCCTCGAGCATTATGACAACTCAAGTCCACTTGCTTGTGCACATAGTTCATGAGGTGGCTATTGCAGGTACCGTTCATGGTCGATGGATGTTTTTTCTTGAGCAGCTTATGAAAACTTTGAAGGGATTTGTAAGACAAAGAGCAAGACCAGAAGCAAGCATGGCAAAGGGATGGCTTGTGCAAGAGTCATTAGTATATATCATAGAGTTTCTTGCATCCACGGATCCCGATATGCTACAAGCTTGGCATAACAAGGATGATGATCGCATCGTTGGCGAGGTTCCCCAAGGAAAAGGGATTGAAAGAAAGATGAGCGAAGAGCAAATGGAGAAATTCAATAAGTTTTGTATCCTCTATAGCCCTGCGATACAGAAGTGGATTGAGAGATATGAAGTGGCCAAAGCAGAAAGAATAAATGCAAGGACGAGATTCAGAGTAATGTACAGGCGATCGCAACCATATCCACGGGATCTGGCTCTTCTCCCCACTCACATGTCACTTGATTGGCTACAACTGGCTCTATGTAAAGCCGAATGCGATGGAGAGACAATAAACGAGCGCGAGCGAGAGTTATCATTTGGATGTATGGTGCATGTAAGTTTCTTACCTCTTGACATAATTAAGTAATTATTTGTGGCAATATACACTATAAAATAGATGCATCTTCATTGTTTTAATGATGCTCTTTTACAATACAAAAAGTACAGTGCATTATGGTCATATGGACGACATTTTTCGTGTGGAACGCATCGATTCAAAGAGAGTCACGTATGATTGTGGAGTCATGGCTAACTTCACACAAGATAGCCGAGCAAGTGTTTTGGATACCAATCTTCTCTCCTCACAGTTGGATTATTGTGGAACCATACGCGAAATCTATGAAGTTGATTTTAGACGATTTAGTATTTTCATTCTTGATGTAAATGTTGAGATATCGAGCTCCACTCGTGATATGCCAGGGTGACCATTGTGCATTTATGTCACCGACTTGTTAGCTACAGATGCGGTTGGTACACCGTCCATGAATAATAGCTGGATGACAACTATCCCTATGTACTCTAGTTTGTGGCTCACTTAGTATGCCACCTTAGTAAGCTGAGTTTGGTTTGAGACCCACATATAGGGTTCTTCTATTTCTTTGTACTAGAGTTCTTTTGGCTTTCACAACTAAGAAGAGGAAAACTGTTTTCAGCCTCCACCTTTGTGTGTATTCCCCCATTGTGTATGTGAGAAAGCCGCAAGTGAGACTCCTTCCTTCTCTCCCACTATCTTCACATGGTATCAGAGCCTGGTTCATGGTAAGGAGCTCAAGAAAGCAAACCAAGTTTGCGGTGTCCTGGTAAGAGGACCAATGTTGCTTTCCTTTTTCAAGTTTGGGAGAAAATCTCTGCAGGTAGCACAGTCGAAAAGTACAAGAGTGCATTGTCTCAGATTGAGACGCCCTTCGTGGTGTGGCGAGAGGGCAATATATGATATGGGCACACGTGAAGCCCTCGGTGACTTTATTTTTCTGATTTGAGGCCATTTCAAGGCCCGTTTTGGAGGTGGAAGTTCTCCGCAAGCATTGAGAAAAAGGCCCTGTTTTTGCTGTGTGACCACTGCTCTGCAGGTTGGTGAAAAGTTGCCGCAAAAATTGCATCGTATGCCTATGCGTAGAGATATTGGGATTTACAGAATCATCCTTATTGCCTGTTCATGCAAAATTGTTACTAGGAAGTGACTGTGTGGTCAAATACCACTTTTGTCAGTTTTGCAGATTTGCCCTTGTGAGGCAAAAGCTGTGTTTTTTGTAGTGACATAATATTTTGCAGTGTTTTGTAATGGCGTCTGATTCTCTTTCACAGATTGTCACTGAAAAGCTTGACAAGAACAACTTCCAAGCATGGAAGTTTAGAATGACAAATTTCCTTATGGGAAAAGGCTATTGGGAGTTCATTACAGGAAATGAAGAAGAACCAATTCTTCCTAATGTTCCCAATCAACAAGAAATGCAGGCATTTAAAGGATGGCATGAGAGAGCCTGAAAAGTTATGTATTAGCTGTCTATCAGTATTTTAGATTCTATGATTGTGCATATTCAGGATGCAAGTATGCCAAAGGAGGCATGGGATACTTTGGCAAAAATGTACAAGACAAATACGCAAGCTAGGAAAATGCAGCTCAAGCAAGAGTTGCACAATGTGTAGAGAGAAAATATGAGCATCAATGACTACCACATGAAGGTGAAGAAAATTGCAGATGCACTTGCTTCCATTGGGTCCCCAGTGGAAGATGATGATTTAGTTTCTGTGACCTTGAATGGTCTAGGAAAGGATTATGCATAGTTTTAGACATCCATTGCCGTCCGTGAAAAATTTCCTGATTTTAAGGAGTTGTTTGCTCTTCTAATTTCTAAAGAGCAGAGAAATGGTGGTGCATCTTCTTTAGGAGGAACTTCAAAAGAAACTGTCTTCTACTCAAATGCTAGAAGAGGTAGAGGCAGAGGTAGAGCAGGTTGATCTGGAGGCCATGGTAGAAATCAGAATATGCAGCAAACTCAAGAAAACCAGTCCTATAGAGGAGGACGTGGTAACTCTAGAGGCAGGGAGAGCCAAAGAGGTCGTGGTGGATGTGGCAAAGAGGCCAAAATGCAAACAGCAATATTGAATGCTACTACTGTGGTAAAATGGGTCATATGGCTAAAGACTGCTATAAAAAGTAGAATGACATCATGAATGGAAAATTGCAGCAAGGGAATTATGCATCTTATAGTAGACAGGGTGATGACAGAAATGAGCATATGTTTATGGTGCAGCACATGAACAATTCTGTGATAAGTGCAGAAGAAAGCAATGATGTGTGGTATGTTGACTCAGGTGCATCAAACCACATGATAGGTCATGTAGAATGGATGCAGGATGTAAGGAAAATGGAAAGACCAGGATTTGTGGAGACTGGTGATGATATTGCACATCCTATTGTGCAGATTGGTAAAATTCCTTTGTCTATGTAGGATGGGAAAAAGAAATACCTGTCTGATGTATTTCATGTCCCGAATATCACTAAGAACCTAGTTTCTATTGGTCAAATGGTTAAGCAGGGCTTGCAGGTCAGATTTAATCCTCATGGATGCTTTGTTGAGGATATCAAAAATAATGGTCGCTTGATAACAAAAGGAAAGAAGAAGGGCAGGATGTTTACGTTGGATGTGGACATGCCTGAATTGAGTGCAGCAATGTTTGCACATGGGACCGGTGTAGTTGCAGATATTGATATCTGGCATAAACGCATTGGTCATGTTAATGTACAGCGATTAAATCCTCGGGGGGGGTCACTCATCATATGTAACCCTATCACGTGAGTTCAACAAAAGGATTTTTTTAATTTCTAAAATTTACAGAAATAAATATGCATAAGGGACTATTTAAAATAGTTTTGGAAAAAATTTACAGATTTGTATAGAAAAGGTGTACATTTTATCAATGAAATTTTTTACAGATAAGGGACTTTAAATATAGGCCTTGAATGCACGTGATATAGAGGGTTTATACATAGTGACCCCCCCGAGATTAAATCAATGCAGGCCCAAAATATTATTGCAGGATTGCCTAAATTCAAGGTTACAGAAATGCATAAGGTATGTGAAGCGTGTCAATTTGGAAAAGAGGCAAGGAAACCATTTCCTAGACATGTTCAACAGAGTAAGAAGCCATTGGAATTAATCCACTCTGATGTGTGGACTACTAAAGCTACATCTATTGGAGGCTGTCATTATTTTGTCACTTTTATTGATGACTACAACAGAAAAGTTTGGGTGTATTTTATGAAAAAGAAAAGTGAAGTGTTTGGGCAATTCAAAGCTTTTAAAGCTATGGTTGAAAAAGAAACAGGCCTGCAAATAAAATGCTTAAGGTTAGATGGAGGGGGAGAGTACCTCTCAAATGAGTTTGCAAGGTTCCTGTAGGAGCATGGCATAAAGTAGCAATATTCATGCAGTCATACCCCACAGCAAAATGGACTTGCAGAAAGGAAAAACAGGCATATTGGAGAGGTATCTCGGGCCATGCTAAATGAAAAAGACCTACCAGATTATTATTGGGCTGAAGTAGTTGCTACAGCAGTTTACATACATACGGTTTCTTTAGCACGAGTGAGGTCATTACTCTAGTCAATGTCCAAATTGTGAAGAACAATCCAAGAGCAGTTTCTAGAGTTTGCATTCGCTTGAATGGATTGGAGAAGGACTGGTGCCGTATTCTAGTTGTTGTTGTTACAACTCTCCTTTAAGGACTAGTGCTGTATTCTAGTGCTTGGGAAAGGAAATGTTGATAAGACTATTTCATTAGTGAAGCAACTAGCAGACAATTTAGAACAACTCGTGGAGGAAGACAGTACTGCCTTATTGACTTTTGCAGAGAAATCCCCAAATACCATGCAAAACTTGTTCATACTCTCCAATCTACCACTTCCAACTGGCCCATTATCCCTAGAAAACTTGGGCCTGAAGTGCTTTTCTCTGCCAGAATTGTCATCCAGCATCAAGACAGCTTTTTTAACAGGGAAGGTTTATCAAAGGAGGATAAAGAAACTATTTACTCTGACCAGTTAACTAATGACCACCACAATAACACTGAAGAAAAGCTCCACAAGGACCTATACTAATCCCTTCTTCCCATTGCGGGTCTTGGAGGCAGACTAAGTGCATATGATAACAAAACATGGGAGCTACATGATATGAACTTGCTGGCCTCGTTTGCTCTAGATACCTGGCTATTCTTTTCTGATTTAGTCAACATGGAAAAGAATGTGAAAGCAGAGCCTAAAAGGGTAGCCCAAAATTTCTACATAAGTATTGTCCACAATTATCGACTTGCATCCTTCTTCCCGATGTCTACCTTTGCCATAGGTAGGTGTGCTTCACTAGTGGGTGTCTTTGGGAGATGCAAAAGTAGAATATTAGATACAGAGAAGAGGACTCCTAAATACCTTAATGATATCTTCAATGTGGGACGCCCGTATGTAAAATGCAGATGTGTGGAAGAGAACATAAACTACAGGGCACAACCTCTCTAGTATGACCATGCTATATGGTTCATTACCCACAACTTACCATCCTTCTTCCCTAATTGCCCCCTCAAGGTTGCGTTTAATCCTTCCTCTTGTTTATGAAAACAAATGATATGGTTTTGTTTTCCAAAGAGGCACTCAGTTTCTACTATATGAGGGAAGTGGCATTGACAGCAGTAAAAAACTTGGAGAATAGCCCGGTTGTTACCTCAACCTTCTCCTGGCATTATTTCATATGGGGAACTGATGCTTAGATCACCGGAAGCACAACCCATGAGAGCATATGGACCAGCTAAGAGGGTGAGGTTTGCTGGTCGTTCAGGCACGACTAGAGGGCACATCCGTAACACCCCCTACCCTCAAAGAGGCCAAATAGGAAGCATGTTTATTAATTGGCAACTACCTACAGATTGCTCAGTCCATCTGGACAGCCCTAAATCATAGGTACAAACTACAAAAGCCATGAGAGGGAGCAAGACGATTTCTTGCACCACAAGGGGCCATGCTTTTTTAGTTTGACATTTACTCTATGATGAGAAGGAATAGTGACTAACAGGTATGTGTTTGTCTACAGAGATCGGTATCTTTGTTGCCACATGTAATATTGACGTTGGATTTCAAGAAGAATAGAAAAGAGGGAGAGGACCCAAGGAAGGAAAGCTCAATACAATTGCACAAATGTAGGAGAGGCAGAGACACCTTGTCCAATTGTAGACTAGATTTCATTTACTATCACTCTTCAAATGTGTGCCTCTAAACCTATATAAAAAGAGGATTGACATCCTTATCCCAAACTACACACACCCTCATATCATCAGTTGGCCTTCACATGCTTAGCAAAACCCACACACCCATGCCTAGCCGGTTACACAGCCGAGCCCCTTCCCCCATGCCGTCCTATGCCCCTTCCCCCATGCCATCCTATGTCCCTTCCCCCATGCCATCAGGAGGCCCTTCTACCTTGCAGAGCCATCGGCGTACTCCCGTGAAGTCGAGACTTGGTTCTCCAGCTACGAGTGGTCCACATAGTCCTGTGCAGTCGAGAGTCACTTCTCCAACTACAAGTGGCCAGCGTACTAGCTCGACATGACACAGTAGTAGGCGTAGTAGCAGGAAGAGCGGTGGGAGATTGCTTTATTCACTAAAAAGTCCATCCAAAGAGGTTGGCTGATGAGACCCTCGCTACTGTTCGCTCTAGGTATCATAACCCCCCAATGTTCAGTTCACAGATAAATGGGCCAAGTCAAAGATTGTTACGATACTTGGCAATAAAAGATCTTCACTTAAGAGGCAGGCACTAGCGGAGCTTGCCAGGCTCGAGGGAGGTCAACCACTAAGGTGCCCGCCCCACACCACTCACAAGCATGAGTGGAAGAAAGCAATGAAGTCAGCGAAGGAGGAACCCAATCTGCAGCATGTGGAGGCACAAAGGATCCAAATGGAGCAATATGGAAGCATGCATTTTGGAGCAGGGGGTATTGAATAATGGGAGGCCCAATTTGTAAGTATCAATCTCAAATTATATTATTTATGTAGTTTATTAGGAGGTTGTTTCTTTGTACTAACCCCTCCGCAAATGGTGTCATTTTGCAGCTTGATATCATGGGCAAGTACACTACTCCTATCGAGAGAGCCTACCACCGCCACCATCGCAGAGGAGCTACATGGAGGCACTTCTATAATGATGGGTTGATTACTGAGGAGCAGTATATCTGGGCTACTGGGGCACCTCCCGAGGTATTTGAAAGTAATTAAATAATGTCAATATTATAAGTAAAGATTTGATTTTTCATACATCGATATATGTTGTCCCTTGTTTATAGAACCCTGCACAAGAAGATGAGGAAGAAGACGAGGAAGAAGGAGGCAGAGAAGGGAGCGGATAAAGGAGCAAGGACATGGAGAACTTAGATTAGTCGTAGAAGTAGTGCTAGCTACTCTTTTTTGTACTTAAAGCCACTGGCTTGGCTTCGTGCCTCTTGTATATACACTCCTCTTATTTTTGGTACTTGAAGCCATAGGATGTGGCTTAGCTTCATGCTATATGTACATACAAGCACTTTTTGAGCTATGAATTAATATACACTCTTTTTATTTTTTTGGCTTTCAATTTTCTTGTGCAAAGTTCTATCAATTAATGCCTTGTGAACTAAACGTTTTGGAGTTGTAATGTTTTATTTGGAATTGTAATTGTCGGCTATAGACGTGCTTACAAGAGTGCTAATTAAAATGCGGTTGGCTGTGAGAATTGAATTACACAATGTGGAAATGGGATTCCTGTAACTACATAGCATACACAACATACACAGCATTCTGTTCAAGCACACAAAATTTAAAAAATATTATGTAGCGCATCTATCAGGGCGTCTATAAACGCATCTATATACCTGCAATCTATCTGTTTGAGAAGCGTCTATAAGTGCATCTATACACGCTTCTATAAACGCATCTATAAATGCGTCTATAAACACGTCCATAAATGCATTTGTCTATTTTTAAAGTTTATTTATGCATCTATATGCGCGTCTATAGGCGTGTCTGTCTGCTATATAGATGTGCCTCGACACGGGTCTATAGACGTGTAAATAGACGTGCAAATAGATGCACCCGTAAGTTTTTTTTTTAGTTGAGTAAATGCGCCTGTGTGCACGTCTGTCGGTGCTTTTTCTTGTTGTGTAATAGTATTATCCAATAGGAGAGGCTTTATACAACCTTTGTTGTAAGATGGTGTCGACTGCATTTTTGTATTCCCGTAGAACATTAGTGGCTCAATGCACTTTTGTATTTCCCCTTGCATTTTTTGAAGATGTGGCAAAGTTAGTGGCCATGTTTGCTTAAGCACTCGAGAAAAAACAAGCACATATACAGCATGGTTGGTGTAGGATAACATGTGTCTTCTCTCTCATCATCTACGTCCATGGTTACCATTCTTTGTCTCATTTTAGTTCTATTTCCATTCTCTGTTACTTTATCCAATCTTTTGGGCATGCCTAATGAATATTATTCATCTTGTATATTCAATCAAGAGCCCCTTTAATAGAAGTTTCTTTGATCAATGAGTCCCTCTTTATTATCGAAAATCAAATCAAATCTCCACTACAAAAAGTGCATGTCTTCTTCAAAAAAGCCTTTCCATATCAGTAAAGGTCTTAGACTCTCCCAAGCTCTCCACATACCCTTCCATAAATCCGACCCTTTGGTCACATATTGTTTACTTTCAAAAATGGCAGACCCTTCTAGGAAGAACTTCAAGTGGTTAAGCTCACAAAGGCTTAACCTTAGTAGTATTCCATCTAGCTAGCTCTCCTCAAATTGTATCAGGATTGAGCACCACCTTTAAAGTCCATTGCCCCATGAATTTGCTTGATGATTTGTCAATGTTGACAATAACAAACCCATCAACATTTTTGGGCATTGTGTAGGTAGAATTTCCATTGGACCTTGGCCAACTTTCTTTGTCCCAGCTCTCATCCCCACAAAAACAGAGAGTTATCGAAACCCTTTATGAGGGATACCAGCATGAAATAAAGTAAATGATTATTGGGTGAATACAATGATTTAGCACAAAATTTCTCTAGCCAATGTAGGTTGTAGTCCCTGGTACCTCCCCTTTATTTTCTGTGATAACTCAGTACCACCTATCTTTATTCAAACATTTGAATCCCTTAAGTATGCCCAACAACCAAAAATCTCACCCTCTCTCAAGCATTTGCATCCTTTACCTAACAAAATATCTAGTCGAGGGAATGTCTAACAATGATGAATGTGAGTATGAAGGAATAAGCTCGATTAGGCATTTGATGATGTCAGTATTGTAAGGGTACTTCTCTAGAAAAGAGGAGTTAGAAACAATATCAAATCTATCAAGATCCGCAATGATATGGTTTTTGAAAGCAATCTCTATTTCGTGCGAATTTTCAGCAAATGAAAACATTTTGTTGCATCAACACTTCAAACAAATTATGTTTGTTTGATGAAGTTCTTTTATCAATGCAAAATGATTAAAATTGGCAAAGTTTTTCCAACAAATCTACTTCTTCTGCAATAATGAAGAAAAGAATAATAGTTTTGCATTCAAAGAGGCGAAGGAATCGAGCTTTCAAAGCAAGCTAATGTGTCAACACAAGGACATTACTCATGTCTTTTGGAATCATACATTCTTCTCAAACCCTAGGCCTATGACATGGCCTGAACTATTCATTGTGAAAGTACCACCACTTAATGCAGTGAAGCATTGAGCGAACCCGAAGAACACTTTCACTATGAAGATCCAAGAAAGTTGCTTCTAGTGGCAGAATACTGTCCACATGGAAACCACACAAGTGAATGGAAATTGTCACCTTGGCGTTGCACTATCTTCCCTGTCAAGTTCGAAGTTTAAAAAATGGGCTGTACATAATCACAAGTGTAACAATATGGTCGGGGCTCACATGTGTACCCATGCAAACAGTGCAAATTTACTCCACATCATGGGCGGGGGCATGAAGATCATCAATACAATTGGCAAATGCAAAAAGTGAGCAATCCATTAACTTGCAAAACAATTTATATAAATGATCGAGCTGTTTAAGTCTATGTTGAAGCCACTATTTTATTGTGACCCTAATAACAAGGGAGGGGTGTTTATGGCATGTGTCTTCCCAATTAAAGTTAAGCTGGTTCTTACCATGTTTTCTTGTTGAATGGTGTTAGGTATGCAGACTCCCCTCTTCAATAAAAGAGATGTTTATGAGGACTTCACCAAGCTCCAATTTTTTTTGCAAAAATGTTATTGTCATTTCTTATCAAAGCTCTTATATATGTTTTATGCAATTTTGTAGGTGCTTTACCTACATACTTAAACTCTTTCTTAATTCTGTAATGTTGTCTTTCTATCTCTTTACCTTGATTCTTTTTTCTTCTCACTATGCAAAAGGTGTTGTTATCTTGTCTTCCACACACACACACACACACACCCCTCCCATTCCCTTGATAGGGGCAGGATGGAGGGTTCTAATAAAATGAATGTCAATAAAGCCTTAATGCACAGAACCACTCCTAAGAAGTAACGGCTATGGCTAGATAGGGGAAAAGGTAAACAAAAACTTAAGCATACAGATAACATTCCATAGGAATGGAGCCCAAAGTACAGAATTGAGTTGGGTTGTAGGGTAATCACAGATAATCAGACTAAAGGAATAATTTAATTCGCAATATTTTGAAGGGTATCCTCAGATAAGCTAAGCACTACACATGGCAGTATACCATATACACCAAGAGAGGGATAGGGTACATTAACCGAATGACCCTATAAAAACACAAAAAAAGGAAGGGGTAATGCCATGGGATTATAGTGGACCGTGGAAGACCCGAGAATATAGACATGAGATAGTCCTTGTACCCTAGTAGACATACCAACTTCACATACTAACACCCTATTAACTATTGGGTAATAGTTGCATGCTATCCATGCAGATGG
Organism: Dipteris shenzhenensis; assembly: GCF_047967505.1. Classification (NCBI taxonomy): domain Eukaryota; kingdom Viridiplantae; phylum Streptophyta; class Polypodiopsida; order Gleicheniales; family Dipteridaceae; genus Dipteris; species Dipteris shenzhenensis. The sequence continues at coordinate 4,420,118 of NC_141610.1, read as the reverse complement.
AAAATATGGAGGGACTTAATTTACAAGAACCTCAATTTATCATGAAAGGACAAGGTGTGGAAAACACATACTGCAATGCACAATGTCCCATAGAAACATGGAGTAGGAATGTGCATATTTGAAACCCACCAAAGCTACGACAGGGACCTTGAGCCATGCACACAGGAATACCTTAAGGGTTTGCCCAAGGGATTGTATTATTCTAGAGAAGTGTGCATGGAAGACAAATGGCTCCCTTAGCGAGCTCACTCCTCGGTGTACCTTAGATCCTCTCGAGCTCTGTAGATGAGTCGTTGGCTAGATTCAAGGCTTGATGATGCACAGACTGCAAAGTACCAAGGTCGGTGCAAAATTCAAGTCCCCAAACCTCCTTCAGACAATAAGTGAAAAACGTCAAAGGCATGGAAGGTGACCAGGTAAGAAACGTTGCTTGAAAATGGAGCCAGGAACAAAAGATTGCACTCTTCATTTCCCCCCCCTTCCACCTTTGAATGCATTGCATGTTGCTCCATTTTTGCTTCCTCCCAGTAATGTACAAGGAGAGGATCCCTCATTTACCAGCGCATTAGGAGTAGCCCACTTCGACGGTAGTTCTTCTCCTTCTTCCCTTTGGAAGAACGCATAGGAGGTAGTGCTGAGTGCTTTGATGAAGCATAGGGAAGCCAGTCCACTGTTAGTTGGTCAAGAAAATCGTGCCATAACAAATTGCCACACTAATTTTCAGCTTTCATATCAAATGCAAAGAGCCTGGGTATAAAAAATGATTCATGTTCGTTAGGGGAAGACGATGAGACCCAACTACCCTTATCTCCCTTTTGCATACTATGACAGCATGAACGTTCATGTTATAATCTCTCTTATGATGTGAGGACCGCCTCTTTGCATAGGGAAGGTCACTCACCCATGCTTAACGTATATGCTCGGCCTGGTAGTCTCACAAGGATACACTTCAACATGGTATGCTTGTGGGGAAGCGAGATGCTTTTTCCCATATTGGATTGATAATGATAATATTGTTCATAAAGAAGACCACCGATTGCATGACCAAGCTCATTGAATATGATAGGTCTGAAGAAGCTCATGTGCCTCTCATGCCCTAAGCATCTTTGGAGGATTTATCATACAACCGCATAGGAAATACAAAGATTTGTTGAAAAGTGCTTGAAGCATGTTGGGTTCCTAACAGATGTAGGATCTTCAATTATCTTCGGAACGTCTAGCATAAGGAGAGGTTCTGATATTGGTTCGACGAAGTGAGTTGCCTGAGTGTTGTTTAAAAGCACAAGGAGGGGTCCATTAGTAAAGAAGCATAGCAAGCTGCTTGGTGCAGTTGGATGCGGGATTGTGACTCCGCCTCACAGCCCATACGACTCTAGTTTTTAACCTAGTACTACCTCGGTGCAGTATGTTTGCTCATTCATTTCCTTTCTCCCATAACGATGGAGGAACCACAAAAAGTCAAGTCATTATATACTATGAATGAACAATGGAATCAGGACATTAGACAGCCAGTTTCATCTTCAAGAAGTTAATTGCACTGCCTTATATGGCCTTATCCCTCATACGAATGCTCGTGTCTTTTCTTAGTAGAAGAATACCATAACAATGTTAGAGTGGAGTACAATCTGATGGCGTGGCGAAGCTCTGGATCATTGGCCATGTATGAAAAATATGCTCCCTAGTCCCACTATGCTACTTATTAATTCTGTGATATCTGTATTGCTTTGATAATCGTCTACTCGCATGCATGCCAGGGCACGTACTAACACTATTTCACCACAACTAGTGCATGGTTTAGTCCACACGAAGTATCTACCGCGTGAGCGTGAAGGTAAATTTGAGGGTCATAACCCAAGTAATAAGGTCCGTCAAAGGGGACAGTCATTGTAGCAGCAGCAGTGGACAGGCATTAGACACCACGAAGTGTCAGACTATGAGACCTTGTGATACTAAAAGAACGTTGGCTCGTCGAAAAATAGTATGCTGATTGTTCCACATTGGTCCACATTACAATGACTACTGGACTCCTTATTATGATTCACCCAAAAGTTGATTCTTAGGACTGATATACCCTCACGTTTTATGATATCACCTCTTCTACTTTTGTTTGTGTCAATAGAGAACATTTATTGCTTCTATTTTCCCATGTAGGAGTATAGAGAGTTGGCCAATGTAGGAAGGCTCACCACACTACAATCTTTGATGGAAAAGGATTGTTGTCACTAGTTTTAGGGCTAGAGCACCGGGGTCTCCATTATTACAACAACATGCTGATCAATATCGTACCCTTGAGCATACTGATAGAAGGGTCGCGTACTCCAAACGACGTTCTAAGTAGTAAATAAGAGAATGGGATTTGTTTGATGAAAGGGATTAAGGTTTTAAAAATTTTTCTAAATGAAAAAGATGGTGGGAAAACTGATAATGAGACCTTGATGGTCATAGTCGGGAACTATATTTTTACAAGATAATGTTTAATCTCTGGCCTACAGCATATGTATGAAATACTCCCATCCATGGAGATGGAAGTAAATCACCTTTACTTATCAAATATAAGGTTACAATCAAGTGAGGAATGATGTATGATGCAATGTGTTGGTAGGACTACAACTCCCACTGCCTTCAATGGTGAATTGTGGATATATATAGATAGAAGAATGATTTTTAACCAGCAAAATAGGTGATGGAAACTATAATCATTAGGCAATCCATTTCTCAAAAATTGTAGTCCTAATGAAATAAGGACCCCATAATCTTAATTTAACTGATATTGTAAGGATGGACATCGACACTTTACTGGTTATTGGAAGCCTACCACAAATTCTACTAGTTATTGTGTCTAGAATTTCATTAACATGCTGTACATTGGTTGAAAAGAGAGCTCATTAGTCATCATATTTGATTAGTGTTGTGGAGTGACATGGATAACAATTGTATAGGGACATTGAAGCCTGCCTTCCCAAATTGAGCTAACTATGTTTGTTTGGATGGTGGCTGGTGAGTCCCTATACTTGTCTGCATGGTTCTCTGAGAACATTTATGATGAAGTTTGGAAGTGAAGATCTAGAGGAAGGTGTTGGAATCAGTAACAGGAACACTTTGATGGGGATAACCCATTACTTTTTTGCTTTGAAAATTACTGATAAGACAAACTGTTCTAATGATAGTTTAGTAAAATGTGCCATGATGGACACAGGAACAATCTAGAACTAGTATCAAAATTCATACTTGACATATAGAATTAAGGTTCCATTTGAATTCTGATGGTGACTCGGGTATAACAGGAATTACACTCAAAGACATATGATAAACATTGACAGGGTGTACAATGCTAAATATGGGAATGTATACATTATTAGAAGAACCCATGGAGTTGGGTATACATTTGTTTATTCAAAAGAATATTTGTATGGGTCTTCCAGATTGTCTAGAAAAGATTCCTTTTTTGAAGTATTGAAATACACAATGTAGTTTCATAACATGAACCTAGAATCTAAATGAGTTTTCTAAAAGCAGTAGCAAAAAGAACAGAATTTCTCCCATCATATCCAAAAGAAAATTTTTATGAAGAAAGTTGTATCTTGCTTCAGTACCAGTTAAATGTGTGAATACAACTCATAGTAGGGTGTTGATATTGGGGAACAGGTATTGCATACTACAGAAGAGAGATGCTATGTTTGGAAATGGAGAAATTGTTATCATAGGGGTTGTTCTTGAATAGACATAGATAAGCCTAGCGTCTTATAAGTATGATAGGGACTTGAAATTACAAGAAAAGAAAATGTTGAACATATAATGAAGAGAAAAGATACTAGTAGATAGGATCAGACACACATAAGCATTACCATGTAAGGATAACAAAAATCTCTTGTGCTAATGGAATGCTTGATGCAATTTTTATTGTAGCAATTCTCTACGTACAATCACGATTTGAGAGGGTTGGGATATTCGAAGCCCCTCTCTGCCCCTTCCCTTGGGTGCCAAGCTGTGTTAACTATGTTCAACAAACCTATACACTACACCATCATTGAGTTGGATATTCAGGAACTAATAGAAAATCCAGATTCCATGAAGTTGTTGTTGTTACAACTCTCCCTTAAGGACTGGTGCCATATTCTAGTGCTTGGGAAAGGAAATGTTGATAAGACTATTTCTTTAGTGAAGCAACTGGCAGACAATTTAGAAAAACTCGTAGAGGAAGATAGTACTACCTTATTGACTTTTGCATAGAAATCCCCACATACCATGCAAAAATTGTTCATACTCTCCAATCTAGCACCTCCAACCGGCCCATTGTCTCGAGAAAACTTGGGCCTGAAGTGCTTTTCTCTACCAGAATTGTCATCCAGCATCCCACAACACAGCTTTTGTGACATGGAAGGTTTATCAAAGGAGGATAAAGAAACTATTTACTCTGACCAGTTAACTAATGACCACCACAATAACATTGAAGAAATGCTCCACAAGGACCTATACTAATCCCTTCTTCCCATTGTGGGTCTTGGAGGCAGAACTAAGTGCATATGATAACAAAACACGGTAGCTACATGATATGAACTTGCTGGCCCCGTTTGCTCGAGATACTTGGCTATTATTTGCTAATTTAGTCAACATGGAAAAGAATGTGAAAGCAGAGGCTAAAAGGGTAGCCCAAGATTTCTAGATAAGAATTTTCCACAATTATACACTTGCATCCTTCTTCCCAATGTCCACCTTTGCCACAGGCAGGTGTGCTTCACTAGTGGGTGTCTTTGGGAGATGCAAAAGGAGAATATAAGAAACAGAGAAGAAGACTCCTAAATACCTCAATGATATCTTCAATGTGGGACGCCTGTATGTGATATGAAGATGTGTGGAAGAGAACATAGAGTGCAGGGCACAACCTCTCTGGTATGACCATGCTATATGGTTCATTGCCCACAACTTCCCATCCTTCTTCCCTGATCACCGTTTGAAGGCTGCGTTTAATCCTTCCTCTTGTTTATGAAAACAAATGATATGGTTTTGTTTGCAAAGCATCACTCAGTTTCTACTATATGAGGGAACTGGTATTGACAATAGTAAAAAACCTGTAGAACAGCCCCCAAGCCCCATTGTTACCTCAACCTTCTCTTGGCATTATTTCATATGGGGAATTGATGCTTAGATCACCAAAAGCACAACCCATGAGAGCATATGGACCAGCCAAGAGTGCGAGGTTTGCTGGTCGCTCAAGCATGACTAAAGGGCACATCTGTAACACCCCCTACACTCAAAGAGGCCAAATAGGAAGCATGTTTATTGATTGGCAACCACCTACAATTTGCTCAGTCCATCTAGACATCCCTAAATCACAAGTATGAACTACAAAAGCCCTGAGAGGGAGCAAGACGCTTTCTTGCACCATGAGGGGCCATGCTTTTCTAGTTTGACATTTACTCTATGATGAGAAGGAATAGCGACTAACAGGTATGTGTTTGTCTATAGAGATCGGTATTTTTGTTGCCACATGGAAGATTGACGTTGGATTGTAAGAAGCGCACCCCTAATACATTCATTCATGTCTTATTTGACAACCCCATGTTGGAGTTTTTTTCCATAACAGAACCGTTCAAAGATTTCTTTGATGAATGGAATTGTAGTCTTGGTTGTGAATTGCTTAGTGAAATATCTTTTGGATGGTCCTTCAAAAAACCCTTGTCAGCTATCCTATGCAGACTTGAAATAACATTTAAATACTATCTCAATAATATGTGCAATTGCAAAAACACAGCACTCACCACATTTGTACATAAGGAATGGGGACATGTGGTGACTCTAGACACAGACATAATGGATCCATGCGGTTCCTACATCATACATTGAAAAAATTAGAAACTATAGGATACGACATAGACATACCATTTCATATAATGGAACCATACTTTTTATAGTTTTGTTGAGAAGAACTTTGGAATATTACAAGGAAAAGAATAAGCCGATTCAAAGAAAGCCCTTGCTACATGGAGTTACCAAAAATGAGGTCGAAAATCGAACGCTTGACAAGTTGTTTACTAATAACTTCTACACACAAATCAACCAATACACCGGATTTTATTTGGAAAGCATTCATCTATGAGAAAGCAATTGAAAGATTGGGAAGCAAAGATTTTATAAAGATTACAAACCCATCGAGATCCTAGACCCCAACTGGTCACTGAGATCAACAATTTTGACCTACACTTCTCACTATAGTCACTATCACTTCCTTACATTATGGCTACATACAAAGCCCACAAGGAGGCATTCCGATGGATTACAAATGCACACTCATGTGTATTTTTTGAATTGGCAAAAACAATGACACTGATACTACAAGGATGCCTAGATCCAATAATGAGAATGGCAAAGGACCTCCAAGACAAGGTTTGGAATAGTACAGGAACTGCACTAACTGCATTCTGGACTGTGAATTCATCATATGAAGTTAAGTTGAACCTCCTAAAGAAAATCCACTCTTTATTCACAGCAGACATCGAGAAATGCTGTGAGAATATCCCCCTAGATGGGGAATGGGGACTAAAGGCAGTTATGCTAGTAATCATTGGCTGGGGCTTTGAGAAAATGGAGTTGAAATATATTCGACTGCATTTACACAAAAATGAATGTACATGGAGGGACAGGAAGAACGGACAAGGGATTCACCTCCAAAAGGAAGAATGCATAGAAGTCAATAATTGGCTCCTAGAGAACATGCACATTCAATTGGGAATGGAAATCTTTAAACAAATAACTGGTATTCCAATGGGTTTCACATGTTCACCATTATGGTGTGATTTATACATGTTTTGGTTTGAGTATAAGGTGATACTTAGAATTTGGAAATTGGACCAATGGGATATACTCAAAAACCTAAGAAATGTATATTGGTATATGGATGACATCCTCATGATAAATATAGAGACACCCATGTTATTCTTTGACCCAGTACATAAAGGGAGACATGACCCATGGTGGATCTAGGCCCTCCAGTTCTTAGAAATAAAAGAGACAAATGATGTGAAAATCCCCGGTCTAGAGGACCAAATGATTGGAACAAAAGTGAACTTTCTCAACATGTCCATCACAATAACTCATAGAGTCAATTGAGTTGTAGTCACCTATAGATATGATAAAATGGACTACTTACCATACCTGCTGGTATGTAAGTATATTTCGGCAAATGGCAATAGACCAAGAGGCTTTGCGGAAAAAGTCATACTATCGCAAGTAATGCCAATACTGTATATTGAAAAACAGGACTTCAATGCTTTCATAGAAATCAGACGTTTGATTAAGATCTTTAAAAATAAGGGATTTGACATGAAAAGGAGCCGTAAAACGATATGTAAATTCTTGGACCAGTCATTCCCGGCAAATTAAGTAGACCATCTCTTCAAATCAAATAGAATTGAAATGTTTATATGGTCTTTTTATTGTGAAAAGCACCTATATGCTTTTAGTGCTTTAGTCAAAAGCTCCAAGAGAGGGATAGGGTACATTAACCGAATGACCCTGTAAAAACACAAAAAAAGGAAGGGGTAATGCCATGGGATTATAGTGGACCGTGGAAGATCCGAGAATATAGACATGAGATAGTCCTTGTACCCTAGTACACATACCAACTTCAAATACTAACACCCTATTAACTATTGGGTAATAGTAGCACCCTATCTATGTGGATGAAAAAGATGGAGGGACTTAATTTACAAGAACCTCAATTTATCATGAAGAGACAAGGCGTGAAAAACACATAATACAATGCATTATGTCCCATAGGAACATGGAGTAGGAACGTGTATATTTGAAACCCACCAAAAGTACGACAGGTACCCTGAGCCATGCACCCAGGAATACCCTAAGGGTTTGCCCAAGGGACTGTATTATTCTAGAGAAGTGTGCATGGAAAACAAACGGCTCCCTCAGCGAGCTTGCTTCTCGGTGTACCTTGGATCCTCTTGGAGCTCTGTAAATGAGTCACTGGCTGGAGTTAAGGCCTAATGACGCGTAGACTGCGAAGTACCAAGGTCGGTGCAGAATTCAAGTCCCCAGACCTCCTTGCGACAATAAGCAAAAAACGTCGAAGGGATGGAAGGCGACCAGGTAAAAACGTTGCTTGAAAACGGAGCCAAGAACTAAAGATAGCGCACTTCATTTTCCCCCCCTTCTACCTTTGAATGCGTTGCATGTTGCTCCATTTTTCCTTTCTCCCAGTAATGTACAAGGAGAGGATCCCTCATTTACCAATGCGTTAGGAGTAGCCCACTTCGACGGTAGTTCTTCTCCTTCGACTTCCCTCAGGAAGAACGAATAGGAGGTAGTGCTGAGTGCTTCGATGAAGCACAGGGAAGCTAGTGCACTATTAGTTGGTCGAGAAAATCATGCCACAACGAATTGCCACATTGTTTTTTAGCTTTTGTATCGAATGCAAAAAGCCTGGGTATCAAAAATGACTCATGTTCGTTAGGGGAAGACGATGAGACCCAGTACCCTTATCTCCCTTTTGTATACTACGACAGCATGAACGTTCATGTTATAATCTCTCTTATGACCTGAGGACTGCCTCTTTGCGTAGGGAAGGGCACTCACCCATGCTTAATGTATATGCTCAGCCTGGTAGTCTCACAAAGATACCCTTCAACACGGTATGCTTGTGGGGGAGCGAGACGCTTTCTCCCATACTAGATTGATAATGATAAAGAAGACCGCCGATTGTGTGACCAAGCTCATTCAATATGATAGGTCTGAAGAAGCTCATGTGCCTCTCATGCCCTGAGCATATTTGGAGGATTTATCATACAACCACACAAGAAATACAAAGATTTGTTGAAAAGTGCTTGAAGCATGTTGGGTCGCTAATGGATGTAGGATCTTCAATTATCTTCGGAATGTCTACCATAAGGAGAGGTTTTGATATTCGTTCGACAAAGCGAGTTGCTTGAGTGCTATTTAAAAGCACAAGGAGGGCAGGGGCTCCATTAGTAAAGAAGCATAGCAAGCTGCCTGGTGCAGTTGGATGCAGGATTATGACTCCGCCTCGCAACCCATACGACTCTAATTTTTAACCCAGTACTACCTCGGTGCAGTATGTTTGCTCATTCATTTCCTTTCTCCCGTACTGATGGAGGAACCACAAACAGTCAAGTCATTACATACTATGAATGAACAATGGAATCAGGACATTAGACAGCCAGTTTTCATCTTCAAGAAGTTAATTGCGACGTCTTATACAGTCTTACCCCTCATACAAATGCCCGTGTCTTTTCCTGGTAGAAGAATATCATAACAATGGTAGGGTGGAGTACCATCTGATGGTGTGGGGAAGCTCCGGACTGGCCATATATGAAAAATATGCTCCCTAGTCCCATTGTGCTACTATTAATTCTGTGATATGTGCATTGCTTTGATAATCTTCTACTCGCATGCATGCCAGGGCACGCACTCAATCTGTTTCACCACAACCAATGCATGGTTTAGTCCACAGGAAGTATTTGCCGTGTGAGCATGAAGGTAATGAGCGTCACAACCCAAGTAATAAGGTCTGTTGAAGGGCACAATCATTGCAGCAGCAGTAGTGGACATGCGTTAGCCACCATGAAGTGTCAGTCTATGAGACAGTGTGATACTAAAACAATGCTCACTCGTCGAAAAACAGTACGCTGATTGTTCCACAGTGCTCCACATTACAACGACTACTACACTCCTTATAATTATGATTCACCCAAAAGCTGATTCTTAGGACTAATATACCCTCGCATTTTATGATATCACCTCTTCTACTTTTGTTTGTGTCAATAGAGAACATTTATTGCTTCTATTTTCCCATGCAGGAGTATAGAGAGTTGGCCTATATAGAAAGGCTCACCACACTACAATCTTTGATGGAAAAGGATTGTTGTCACTAGTTGTAGGGCTAGACCACCAAGGTCTCCATTATTACAACACCATGCTGACCAATATCGTACCCCTGAGCATACTAACAGAAGGTCGCTTACTCCAAATGATGTTCTAAGTAGTAAATAAGAGAATGGGATTTGTTTGATGAAAGGGATTAAGGTCTTAAAACTTTTTCTGACTGAAAAACATGGTGGGAAAACTGATAATGAGACCTTGATGGTCATAGTCGGGACAAAACTATATTTTTATAGGATATTGTTTAATCTCTGGCCTATAGCATATGTATAAAATACTCCCATCCATGCAGATGGAAGTAAATCACCTTTACTTATCAAATATAAGGTTACAACCAAGTGAAGAATGATGTATAATGCAATGTGTTGGTAGGACTACAACTCCCACTGCCTTCAATGGTGAATTGTGGATATATACAGATAGAAGAATGATTTTTAACCAGCAAAATAGGTGATGGAAACTATAATCATAAGGCAATCCATTTCTCAAATATTGTAGTCCTAATGAAATAAGGACCCCATAATCTTTTACTGATATTGTAAGGGTGGACATCGACACTTTACTAGTTATTGGAAGCCTACCACAAATTCTACTAGTTATTGAGTCTAGAATTTCATTAACATGCTGTATTGGTTGAAAAAAGAGCTCATTAGTCATTATATTTGATTACTATTGTGGAGTGACATGGATAACAACTATATAGGGGCATTGAAGCCTGCCTTCCCAAATTGAGCTAACTATGTTTGTTTGGATGGTGGCTAGTGAGTCCCTATACTTCTCTAAACGGTTCTTTGAGAAGATTTATGATGAAGGTTGAAAGTGAAGATCTGGAGGAAGGAGTTGGAATCAATAACAGGAACACTTTCATGGGGATAACATATTAATTTTTTGCCTTGGAAATCACTGATAACACAAACTGTTCTAATGATAGTTTAGTAAAATGTGCCATGATGTACACAGGAACAAATTAAAACTGGTATAGAAACTCATACTTGACATATAGATTTAAGGTTCCTTTTGAATTTTGATGGTGACTAGGGTATAACAGGAATTACACTTAAAGACATATGATAAACATTGACAGGGTGTGCAATGCTAAATACAGAAATGTATACATTATTAGAAGAACCCATGGGAGCTGGGTATACGTTTGTTTATTCAAAAGAATATCTGTATGGGTCTTCTAGATTGTCTAGAAAAGATTACTATTTTGAAGTATTGAAATACACAATGTAGTTTCATAACATGAACCTAGAATGTAAATGTGTTTTATAAAAGCAGTAGCAAAAAGAAAAGAATTTCTCCTGTCATATCAAAAAAAAAAAATTTATGAAGAAAGTTGTACCTTGCTTCAATACTAGTTAAATGTGTGAATACAACTCAAAGCAGGGTGTTGATGTTGGGGAATAGGTATTACATACTACAGGAAAGAGATGCTATGTTTGGAAATGGAGAAATTGTTATAATAGGGGTTGTTGCTGAATAGACATAGATAAGCTTGGCATCTTATAAGTATGATAGGGACTTGAAATTACAAGAAACGAAAATGTTCAACAGATAATGAAGAGAAAAGCTACTAGTAGATAGGATCAAACACACATAAGCATTACCATGTAAGGATAACAAAAATCTCTTGTACTAATGGAATGCTTGATTCAATTTCTATTCCAGCAAGTCTCTACGTACAATCACGATTTGAGAGGGTTGGGATATTTGGAGCCCCTCCCTGCCCCTGCCCTTGGGTGCCAAGCTGTGTTAACTATTTTCAGCAAACCTGTACATTGTCCCTAGAAAACTTGGGCCTGAAGTGCTTTTCTCTGCCAGAATTATCATCCAGCATCCCACAACACATCTTTTGTGACATGGAAGGTCTATCAAAGGAGGATAAAGAAACTATTTACTGTGACCTATTTACTAATGACCACCACAATAACACTGAAGAAAAGCTCCACAAGGACCTATACTAATCCCTTCTTCCCATTTCGGGTCTTGGAGGCAGAACTAAGTGCATATGATGACAAAACATGGGAGCTACATGGTATGAACTTGCTAGCCCCGTTTGCTCCAGATACTTGGCTATTCTTTGCAGATTTAGTCAACATGGAAAAGAATGTGAAAGTGGAGGCTAAAAGGGTAGCCCAGAATTTCTAGATAAGTATTGTCCACACTTATCCACTTGCATCCTTCTTCCCGATGTCCGCCTTTGCCACAAGTAGGTGTGCTTCAGTAGTGGGCATATATGATTTTTTCCTATTAGTTTCGTAAAGAAGTGAAACTTTTAGATTGGTGTCGAAAGTCTGTATGCCCTAATAAAAATAAAGGCTTGAAAAATTCACCAAGATTTGAAACTTGTATGAGAATAAATTTAAAGTTTCGCCAGGATTTACAAGTTTTTCTTTAAATTTTAAAAGAAAATATATAAATTTCTAATATGTTATACAAATATAGTAAAACGAAAAAAACTAGCTCGATAAACTTTTGCCAAGATTTAATATTAATATACAAGCATAGCTTTGATAAAAACATCCTTGCTAGTGGGTGTCTTTAAGAGATGCAAAAGCAGAATATCAAAAACAGAGAAGAGGACTCCTAAATACCTCAATGATATCTTCAATGTGGGATGCCTGTATGTGAAATATAGATGTGTGGAAGAGAACATAGACTGTAGGGCACAACCTCTGGTATGACTATGCTATATGGTTCATTGCCCACAACTTACCATCCTTCTTCCCTAATTGCCCATTGAAGGCTATGTTTAATCCTTCCTCTTGTTTATGAAAACAAATGATATGGTATTGTTTTACAAAGCGTCACTTAGTTTCTACTATATGAGGGAACTAGTATTGCCAACAGCAAGCCAAAGGTCATTGCATTTCATAATACACATCATCAAACCCAATAGCGTGTCCTTTGGCCTGTTTGTATTTTGAAGCATTTTAGGCCACATTGCACTTGTTTGGGATATCCAATTCTGTTGACGTGTATCGCTGGAGGGGGGAAACCCGCCGGCTAAAAATTTTTCTACTCCCACGAATTTCAAATTTTCACACCTCCCACCCATCGAATCTTGGAATACTAAGTACTTGCAACCTCGCTCTGCCCTATAAATGCCCTGCAATCCGCACGCACCTCATGTGACCTTGTGCATACCTTGGTTTGGGATTGTCAACTTTCGGGTAAGTTATCTTATATTCTTTGCTTGCCTCACAAGCTAGCCTCTCTCTATTCTCGAGGGTCTATTCTGGACTGATCATTGCCATGGCATCAATGGCAACATGCAACTCGCCATGGCTTGCAAGAAAAGTAGATAGAGGCTATGAGACAAGAAAGTTGAGAAGCTTGGTCAAGGCACAAGGAATAAGTTACAGGTGGAGGAAAGCAATGGCACGGTATCGAAATGGCACTAGAAGACACTTTTGCAACGTTTGCAAAGGGAGTTCAACAATGAGAAGAAAGAAGGCTCCTTGCAGAGTAGCAGTAGGAGGCAATTATAGATGCACGCATTTGATCATTGTCGTCAAAGCAAAGAACACGAGTTGTGGTGTCACGATTGGTGGGAGCATTTGAGGCAGCAACATTAGGCCATTTAGGTGAATACCAGTCTTGAGTCCTCACAAGCTTTAGTCTACGCCCTAAAGCTCATAGAGTAACAATCCTACCAACACCTCGGGAGATGCATGCTTGAGGCGATGCTCTCTAACCTGAGAAGTAGCCTATAGAAAGTGAAAGGGGTGCACTCCTTAGATCAACTAGCTGCAAAATATGGCAACATTAGCTATGTTTCCAGTGTCCCCCTGAGACAAAGGAGAAATGGCTTGGACGCATAATGTCAAGGATGTTCAATCAGAAGGACCAATGTAGCTCCAACACTTGAATGTATAGTAGAAGCAATGCACGATCATACTGATTTGAGAAGTTTGTGGGCTTCAATAGAACACAAGAAAAAGAAAGACTACCTAAGTGCAGAAGTCGTTGCTAGAGTGATTACGTTTTGGCACGAAAATATGAGACTTTCTCCAAATAGAAAGCACATCTATAAAAAGCGGATGGGGTGCAAGGTGTTTGATGAGTGGATCATACACATGCTGGATACAACACACGTCAATAGTTGCCTAAACTAGCCCGATGGTTGTTTGTGATTGAGGTTTGGGATAGTTTACTTGTTTCATTTCTAAAAGCTTGGACTTAATGTAATTGTCCTTAACTATCCCGGTAGTTGGAACGTCATGCAACCGTGGTTGGTTCAGCTCAAACACCATCTATGTGATTATCCTTAACTAGCGTGGTTGAACAAAAATTATTAGCAATATATTGTTATTGTCCTAAATTAGCCCGATGCTTGGGACATCATGCAACCGTGGCTGGTGTAGCTCAAACACCAGTTATGTGATTGTTATGAACCAGCATGGTTAGGCAGAAATCAACATCAATATATTTCAAAATAGAACAGCAATATATTATTATTTTACTAAACCAAGCTAGTGGTTGGAACATCATGCAATTGTGGCTAGTTTAGCTCCATCACCATCTATGTGATTGTCTTGAACCAGTGTGGTTGAACAGACACTAGTTGTTGACCAGCCCGGTGGTTGAAATTATTGTGTTTCTTAGTGATTAAATTTAATTTCCTACTATTTGGGTCATATATCACTTAATCTATAGACTGGGATGGCTTGGACTTAATGCAATTGTCCTAAACTAGCCCACCGCTGGTTCAAGTCAAACATCAGTTACTGATTGAAATTATGGTTGAACAAAAAAAAAAAAAAAGCAATATATTGGTATTGTCTAATTGTGAAATGAAAAGAAATATATTGTTATTTTCAAATTGTGAAATTCAGAAATGAAAAACAATATACTAGTTATTCTCTAATATGTGAAGTTGAGACCGTCATGCTAAACCAGTCTAGTCGTTAAAATTATGACTGTCCTAAACCAGCCCAATGGTTGAAATTGTAACCGTGTCCTAAACCAGCGCGGCGGTTGAAATTGTGACTATCTTAAACCAGCACAGTGGTTGAAATTGTGTTGTTTTGCTAGTAGCTTGATTAGTTTAATTATTAGATTCATTATATGTGACTGTATCAAACCAATCGATGGTTGAAATTGTTTTATTTTCCTATAGGTTTATTAGTTTAATTAGATCACATTTTTGCACGTGCTATGTTTTTTTTTGTTCTCCTCATAGTAGTGCAAAAGGGAGGCTCATTGTACTAATATTCCTGCATGTTGGGTACGCAGACAAAGCTGTATCTCAAGTTTATGGATCAGAATCCTGACATTTCAATTGGGCAGAGTAGCTTTGAGCATTGTAACCTTGGTACGTCAGGAAACTCAAAGACAGGAATGTTTATTGTTGCAAAACACACATAGACTTTGACCTGACCCCAGCAAGTTATGAATGACTTGAGATCTTGTCATGTTGGAGCATTGCGCCCATGGGGATCGATGCCCATGTATCCTCGATGAATGCACAATCTGTAGGCCACTTGGATCCTCATCATGTGTTGGAAGGGAGACCAAGTTTTGTAGCCTAAGGTCTCTATGGGAGTGTTGGCTCTTTCCTACAGCTTCTGTAGGAAGAGCAGGGTATTCTCGGTATGTAGGGTTCCGAGGCCTTTTATAACCTACAAATATATCGGTGTGGTTGTTTGTCGTATAAGTGTAGCTTAGGACCTTGAGTCGTATTCTAGTGAAAGACGTAGGCTTAAGTGTGGTAAGTAAACATAGTGCATGCATGTGTGAAAGGGACATGCATCATCATGCTTGGGTTAATGAAGGCTTTCGCCTTCATTGGGGGTTGAAGGGTTTAGGAGGAGTTTGAGGGTTAGAGGGAGGTTCAAGGTTTAGGAGGAGGATCCAAGGTACAAAACGAGGTTCAAGGTTCAAAAGGAGGATCCAAGGTACAAAAGGAGGTTCTAGGGTTTAGAAGAGATTCAGGGTTCAAAAGGAGGATCCAAGGTACACGGTAGAGTACATGGTGGAGAACTCATCTCCAAGGTTAAGGGTTGAGGGACTAAGGGTTTAGGGGGAGCATAAGAGTGGGAGAGGAAGAAGGTGTAAGAGCAAAAGGGAGGAGGAGGGAGGAGAAGAGAGGAGGAGGAGGGAGGAGGAGGGAGGAGGAGGCAGAAGGAGAGGAGGAGAGGAGGAGGAGAAGGGAGAAGTTGGAGCCTTGCATGGGCTGCTTCGTTGGAGGCACTGAAGCCTTTGTTTTTGTTGTAGATGCCACTTGAGTCAATGAGAGCTCGCTTGTTGAGAATTTTGAGGAGCTTGGAGCTCAAGGCTCGCTTTGGAGCTACGTGAGCTATGGAGTGAAGTTGTCAGGCCTGTGAGGGCGGCTGAGTCGAGGTTGTAGTGTTTGTACAGCCTTAGGAGCTTTGTCTCTTCTATAGATATTCTTTGATTCGACTAGCAAACTGAAAGCTAGAGAAGAGATGTTAAAGAATGAGAACTCTTGCAACCAAAAACATGAAAAAACTCATGAGAATGAATTACTCAACTTGAGATAGAAGAAGCACCAAATGATGGAATCGAAAGCTTTCTAGGCTGCGACACAGAGTGAGTAGCTCTACAAAGAGGGCTAGAGGTGATGAAGGTGCCTCAAGGAGAGGGCTTGTGCCTTTACTACAACAAGGGCTTGATGCCTCTACAAGGGTAAGGGCTTGCTCTCTCTGTAACTGAAAACACTCTCTCCCAAAGGATGAACCTCACGAATCTTTGAGATGGAGGATGCCTCGAAGAAGGAGGGCTTTATGCCTTGATACAAGATCAAGGGGAGCACCTGGTGCTCTATTACCATGATAGCAAAAGAGGAAGAGAGAGAGAGAGAGAGAGAGAGAGAGAGAGAGAGAGAGAGAGGAGTGCACACGATATAGCTACCTGTACACTATGTTGTATTGAACATGAACATGAATATATACACGTGAACCCCTTAGGGTTAGGGTTTTCCCGTATGCCCTATAGGTATAGTGCAATTTACACCATCCTTAACCGAGGGGCAGGGGAGAGAGAGAGGGGGGGGGATTGCCTCTCCCCCCCCCCAAAACCTATTGCACATCCAAGAGGTTTTTTTTGGGGGGATAGGAAAAGCGACAAGGCGGGCGAGGGGGGGGGGGGCAACAATGCAAAATGAGCAATGGAACCATGATCTTTTTGTTAGCAAATTTCTTCTTTACCACTAGGTTATGAAACATTACTTGTAACTATAGAGAAAACATTTATTTTTGGGGTAGCGCAATAGGTTGTTTGGGGGGGCTACCATCTCGTCGAGCCTCACTCGCCCTTGGCCTCCTCCACTCACCCAACCTCCTCCACTTGCCCCTATCTCTCAACCTCGCCTGCCTTGATCTCTACCCGCATTGGCCTCCTCCGCCCATGCATGGAGTGATGGTGATAGTAGCCCTCCGCCATTACCTCATGAAGCCATGGAGGAGGAGGTGTTTGATGATATGGTGCGGGATTTATATGTCCATAAAGGGAGGGATGATAGCATGGAGTAGGATGATCTTTTTACTGCAGCATCGACTCCACTGTTTGAGGGGTGCACATTCTCTATTCTACGTGCCTCCCTTGAGTTACTAAACTTGCAAACCATCTATGGATGGAGCAATGCAAGTTTGAATGCATTACTCAAGTAAGCTTTAAAGTCTATTTTGCAAATATGGTGAATTATGCTAGTGGGTCAATTACTCGAATGCTTTTCCTCATTTATGGTCTTCACGTGCAGGCTATTGTGTAAAATGCTTCCAAGGGAGAATAAATTACCGACCTCAAGAGATATGGCAAGGCAAATGTGACCTCTCTTGGAGGATTAGATTACAAGCGCATCCATGCATGTGTCAACGATTGCGTTTTGTTTCGTGGACTACATAAGGATGCAAGAGAGTGTCCTACTTGTGGAGAGGCAAGATATAGAGAAAATCTCAAAACTTTGGATGTGCCTCATAAGGTTCTGTGACATTTTTCCATAATCCCTCGCATCCAACATATGTTCAAGTGCAAATCTATTGCAGAGCTCATGTCATGGCATTCCTCCCATCGATCAACCGATGGCAAGTGGAGAACTCCCGCGGACTCTCCTGCGTGGAAGCATATTGAAGACACATGGCCAAGCTTCAAGAAAGAACCTAGGAGCTTGAGACTTGGATTGGGTATGGACGGTGTGAACACATTTGGTCTCAAAAGCACGTCTTACAATGTATGGCCAGTGATATTGGTGAATTATAATTTTCCACCCTCTATGGCTATTAAGAAAGGACATGTTATGCTGTCCCTTCTAATTCCAGGGAAACATAAAGTCAAAAACCCTGATGTTTATTTGGAGCCTTTGATTGACGAACTAGAGATAGTTTGGAGAGGTATCGAGGTGCATGATGTGAGCAGGCCTCCCTCGTCACGAGACTTCAACTGCAAAGCAGTCTCGATGTGGACGATGCATGACTTCCCAGGCTATGGCGAGTGTTCCGGTAAGCATTGCACTTCTAATTATGAATAGGCAAAGGATGTGGCACCCTAAACCCACCTTCAACTCTTAATTGCGTCTATTGTTCAGGTCTCACTACATCGGGTTACCATGCATGTCCTGTTTGTGGTCCTTCGCTAGTTGCCTCACGGGCAGACGCATTGAATAAGGTCATCTATGAGAATCACCATCGGTTTCTCCCACCTAATCATCCTAGATATGTTGCCCCTAGGAATGAAGTCCTCCCACAATCACTCACCATGGGAGATTGGATGAGAATTTGGGACGGTTCCATGACTCCTCCACCACTTGGCATGAGCCGATAAGGGTTTGTAACTATTGTGTGCTATATTGGCTGGAAATAAAGATTCCCCACTAGCACTTTATTTTGTTTAGATACTCCATCTTTTATCATTTACCATATTGGTCCCACCTCAAGATCAATCACCTGCTTGATCCCATGCATATCTTCAAGAATGTGGCATCTACCATTTGGGAGCATTTGAATGGGACACGAGATTCTGTAGGCATAAGGGAGGATCTACGTACCACAAGGAGGATGCATGAAGCTTGGCCACAAGAGAGACCAAATGGGCATGTTTTTTTACCTTGTGCACCGTGGATGTTATCAAAGCTAGAGATGGCGACGGTGAAGCGTGCTATTACTACAATTCGTACTCCCACTGGATGCATGAGGTGTTTGAAGGGAGCCTTTACAAAGAGCAAGAAAAGAGGTGTAGAGCAATTATACGGCTTGAAATCTCATGATTGGCACAAGATGCTCCAAGGAAGTATTTTATGTGCATAATATCTTTTTCCTTTCAAATTTGTGAGTGAATAATTATAAGCAACTAATCAACCACCTCCTCATGGGTTCAGTTCATCCTACCTACTAGCATTTCACGTAGTGCATCGAAGGACGTGAAAGATTGTATTTACAAGATGGTCAAGCTTGTGAGGTACTTTACATGATACAAAATATGATGCGTATCAATGCTCCATGCAAGTTTGAATGCATAATGCTAATATGCTGTATTTTTCATTTCTAAGTATGTGAGCTCAAAGGAAGTAGATCCCACCATGCTTGAGAATGCTCGAGTTATGTCAGTGGAGGTGCTTTGTTTAGTGGAGGAGACATTTCCACGTTCTATTCTCACACGTCAACTACATCTTATAGTGCATTTGGTGGATGAGATTGCTATATGCAGTACTATACATGCACGATGGTTGTTCTTCCTTGCGCGCTTCATGAAGACCTTGAAGAGCTTCGTGAGACAAAATGCAAGACCCGAAGGTAGCATGGCCGAGGGTTGGTTGGTACAAGAGTTACTTGTATATATTTCTGAGTTTCTTGTTGATGTGGATAGCTCTCTCCCACGACTATGGAGAGATGATGAAGACCTAAGGATGACCTCTATTGTGCCTCAAGGGAAAGGATGCAACAAATTAATAGACACGGAGTTGCATAATAGTATCAACCTCTTTTGCGTGCTTAATAGTGATGTGATGAAAAGATGGGTGACAAGATACGAGGATGCAAAGGCAAGAAGACAAGAAGAAAGGGCCCTCTTTCATACACACCACGGATCTCGTGTGCCATACCCTCAGTATCTAAGAGCACTTCCAAAGGATATTCATCTGGATTGGCTACTTGATGAAATGGAGAAAGTAGAGAAAGACGAGGGGACGCATATCACAATGGAAGAATGGGAGTATGCTAGGGCATGCATGAGCAAGGTCGGTATATAGAATGTTATGCATAATTTAGGAGCTTTCAATAATTTAGATTGCTTATTTAATTGATTTTTTCTTGGTGTAGTGCACTATGTTCAATGCTATATGGTGTGAGGGCAAACATTTTCGAACACAACGGATTGATGATAAGAGAAACACACAAGATTGCGGCGTCATTGCTAGCTTTGAGGGAGCCAATGGAGCCATGGATGATTATTGTGGCATAATCCAAGATATTATTATGCTTGACTTTCGACGCTTCTTTGTGTATGTTTTGGATGTAAAGTGGTTTAAGGACATGGTGGAAAGAGGCCCTAATGCAACAATCAAACGCCATGCAAGTGGCTTTGTAACTATTGACTCCACAAAGTTTTGGCAAAGTAGGAAGGACACACTAGTACTACCGCAACAATGTGAACAGGTACTGTACACACATATAAAAATACTCGCTTTTAAATATTTGATGCAAGAAAAATAACATGATTGTATTTGTGTTTGAATTAGGTTGTCTATCAACCAATGGTGGATAATAATAGATGGTGGCATGTCATACCTATTATGCCACGTTCCAAAGTGATGTATAGTACATTTACTAATATGGAGCGTATGGAGGATGATCATGGCCATGGACATGATGATGACCGTGATACGAGAGAGGAGGATGATCATGAGATAGGAGATATAGATATTGTGGCCATTACCCGTGAGGATGAGCCTACCATTGGTGATGCTGATTTCGATGAGCACATGAGTAGCACAAGTAGTAGTGGGTTGAATGTATTTGTAGATCTAAACACTTGTTTGGATTTTGAAGTAGATAGTTTGGCAAGGGTTGATCTCATTGAGGATGAGATTGAACCGTAGCCCATCATTGATATTGGCAAAACTATTTTACATATTGTCTCATTCTACTCACCTCACTTAATTCTTGTATATGTAGGCTTGCAAAAAAGCATTGATGTTTTTGTTAAAATTATGTGCTTTTTTAATCATGGGCAATGTTTGGAAAGCAATGATGTACACCAAAATCTCACTTTCTGTATTCTCTCATTTGCGTCTATTTACGCGTCTAAATACGCATCTGATTCCCAGTGTAAATGCCAAAATAAACGTGCTAATACACACGCAAATAGACGCGCTGATAAATGCCATGTTAGACGAGCCAATATTTTCTCAGATAGACGCGCAAATAGACGTGTTAATACATGTGCAAATAGACGCGTTGATAAACGCAATGTTAGATGGGCCCGTATTGTCTCAGTTTAAACGTGCAAATAGACGCGCTATTTAGACGCACAAATAGACGAGTTGTTAGATGCGCTTTTAGATGCACCTGTAATTCCTCTACTCAAGCAACGCCTATAAACGCACCTGCTATTTTGCGCATCTACCAAGTGCGTCTATAGTTGCTTTGTGTTGTTGTGCTTGATGCCACAAGTGTACTGAAAGGTGAACCATTCGAGGGGATTATCACTCTATTGAATGACCACAACCTTGTAATAAACGTGCCTTACGTCACAAAGTATTGTAAGTCCTTCAAGCACACACTACTAGGCATAGGCCCTTTTTTGACGAAAATACCGACATTTTTTACACTAAATTTTTTTTTTTAACGGGTGCAAACGTCATTATAAGTGTCAAAAAAGAACGGTCACTATATAAGCGTCGCTATATAGCGATGGCAATAAACGTTGCTATATAGCAACACTGGTAAACGTCGCTATATAGCGACGATTAACAAAACTAAAAAAAAAGCATTAGTGGGGCTAAA
Source organism: Dipteris shenzhenensis (assembly GCF_047967505.1). Taxonomy (NCBI): domain Eukaryota; kingdom Viridiplantae; phylum Streptophyta; class Polypodiopsida; order Gleicheniales; family Dipteridaceae; genus Dipteris; species Dipteris shenzhenensis. Next base: position 4,398,243 of record NC_141610.1, on the reverse strand, counting down.
TAAGGTCATAGCAAACCCTGTTTTGCCCCACTAATGTTTTTTTTTTTTGTAATTACAAAAAAAAGTTTTTTATTACAAAATTTCCATTGTGAAAAGGGTGATATAAAATCACTCAAATGAAATGATCGAGCAACAAAAGCATATACATGTCGAAGATATACAACATTACTTGTTACAAAATTACCCTTTCGAAAAGGGTGATACAAAATCGCTCAAACGAGCTGATATACAAAATTATATACATGGTGAAGTATATGCAAACTACTACTACTACTACTCATTCGAATCGTCGTCGTCCTCCTCCCCGTCCTCGTCTTACTGACCTAATCCTTGGTCCTCATGAGCTGCGCCTACTCCCTGACCCTCGTCAGGTGCGCCTGATCCCTGGCCCTCATGATCGCTCGCCTCCGGTGATGGGACGCTTGAGCTTTGACCCTAAGATTGAAACCATATTAATTGAAATTTAGATTGGAACTTAAAGAATAAAACAATTTAAAAAGTGAGATTACAAGTAGGAGTAGACTTTTACCGTGCGAGCAGCCACCTCAGCCCAATCGACCGTTGCTCCCATTGCCTCCTGCTCAATAAACCACGGCTTTGTTTCTATGCAAAACATGTGTCACGCCTCTACATCTATAGGAAGACGACCCATCACAGCTTGCTATGGATCCAATTTATGAGAGTTAGATAAAGTGCATGTAATACGTAGTAAAACAAATATAACAATACATTAAATGAGAAGAAGTAGACTTACCACAGTTGCCTCGAACGCCAACCGTCCGCCTGCACCAAAGTGCAAAGTACCTACAGCATCATGCCGTCTCCTCACAGCCCTCCTCTGACCCTCCAACATTTCGGGATGGTACCTATCCTGCTTCTTGAAGAACTTCCAATCATCTTTCTCTGCCTAACTAGGTTTAGCCATCCCCTTTGGGATGGAAGTATGCAAGGTTGTGATCTACGATGCTTCAAGACCAAACCCATGCGCTCTCGCATATAATTCTCATTGAACTCCCAATTTGGCAGGTTAGGGTATTTTTGTTTTAATTCATCAATGACCGCCTGCTTCTTTTGGTCATCTTGATACTGCCAATTAGTAGCAATGCCGCTCTTGAAGTGGTGGCTCATCAACTGCCTCATGGTGGCCATCACTGCTTTGCCCTTTCTATCTTCTATTATCTCTCTGGCAGCCGTGATTTGATAGGAGAGGTCCTCTACTGGGTAAGGAGGACTCATGGTAGTGGCCGAGTCAGAGCGAGTGGAAGCTGTGCGAGCGCTTCTGGAGTGAGGAGTAGCAGTGAGAGTAGGAGAGGGCAAGGGACATGACTGATACTGTGTCTCGGGACCAAGTGGAGACCTGTAGGGATGTGAGTGTGCTGACTCGTCTACATCTCCCAAGTCAGCACAACATAAGCAGCCCCTCCTATTCTTTCTTCCCTTACGATAGGCATGCGCAGGTGATGACCCCTCTGTCGAAGGGGCACAAGGGGATGGTTGGGCAGTAGGTCCAGCCATCAGTGTAGGAGAGGGAATTGGTGAGGTCCTATGAGATAGCAAAGAGAAGAATCGCGCTGCCTCCTAATCGGGGTCATCTGTGCTACAAACTCATCGAGACTCCCGACAAAACCATGGGCTACTAGCAAAGGAGTTCCCTGAGGAGTAGTCGCAGTGCTATGTCCGAGTAGTCGCAGTGCTATGTCCGAGTCAGGGGTAGGCCCCTGAGGTGTCACTTGAGAGGAATCAAAGTCCTCTAGAGCATAGAGATTGTGATGTCTCCTCCTGCGAGACTGTCCATACTCGTCGGACGTGTGACGTGATCCCATGTCTAACGTAGACACAAACACAAAAACAAAAAACAAAAAAAAGGCATAAGCATAGGCATATGCTTATGAAAATAAGACAAAAAGCGAGGAAGAGAGAAGAGAAAGAAGAGAGAAGGAGGAAAAAAGAAGAGAAAGAAGAGAGAAGGAGAAGGAGAAGGAGAAGAGCAAGAAGAGAGAAGGAGAAGGAGAAGAGAAAGAAGAGAGGAAAAAAGGAGAAGGGTAGGCATAGGCATAGACATATGCTTATGAAAAGAGATCGAAAGAGGGGGAAGAGGGGGAGAAAGCTTGTGCTCGTGCTCATGCTTATGCTTATGCATGAGCATATGAGCATAAAAGAAAAAGAGAGAAAGCTTAAGCTAGGAAAATACATATGCTAATAAAAAGAGATCGAAAGAGGGGGAAGAGGGAAAGAAAGAGAGAGGAAAAGAGGAAAATGAGACATGCTCATGAGAGAAGGAAAGAAGAAATAGGGGAAAAAGAGATTGAAAGAAGGAAAGGAGAAGGAGAAGGAGACATATGCTCATGCTTATGCATGAGCATAAGAGAAGGAGACATATGCTTATGCTTATGCTTATGCATAGGCAAATACATATGCTTATGAAAAGAGATTGAAAAAGGGAAAAGAGGGGGGAAAAAAGAGAGGAAAGGAGGAAAAGAAAAGAAGGAGAAGGAGAAGGAGACATATGCTCATGCTTATGCTTATGCTTATGCATGAGCATAAGAGAAAGAGACATATGCTTATGCTTATGCATAGGCAAATACATATCCTTATGAAAAGAGATTGAAAGAGGGGAAAAAGGGGCGGAAAGAGAGAGGAAAGGAGGAAAAGAGGAGAGCAGAAGGAGAAGGAGAAGAAGACATATGCTCATGCATAAGCATAAGCATAAGAGAAGGAGACATATGCTCATGCTTATGCTTATGCTTATGCCTGAGCATAAGAGTAGGAGACATATGCTTATGCTTATGCATAGGCAAATACATATGCTTATGAAAAGAGATTGAAAGAGGGGAAAGAGGGGGGGAAAGAGAGAGGAAAGGAGGAAAAGAGGAGGAGGAGGAGAAGGAAAAGGAGAAGGAGACATATGCTCATGCATAAGCATAAGCATAAGAGAAGGAGACATATGCTCATGCTTATGCTTATGCTTATGCATGAGCATAAGAGAAGGAGACATATGCTTATGCTTATGCATAGGCAAATACATATGCTTATGAAAAGAGATTGACAGAGGGGAAAGAGGGGGGGAAAGAGGGGGGGAAAGAGAGAGGAAAGGAGGAAAAGAGGAGAAGGAGAAGGAGAAGGAGACATTTACTCATGCATAAGCATCAGCATAAGAGAAGGAGACATATGCTCATGCTTATGCATGAGCATAAGAGAAGGAGACATATGCTTATGCTTATGCATAGGCAAATACATATGCTTATGAAAAGAGATTGAAAGAGGGGAAAGAGGGGGGGAAAGAGAGAGGAAAGGAGGAAAAGAGGAGGAGGAGGAGAAGGAGAAGGAGACATATGCTCATGCATAAGCATAAGCATAAGAGAAGGAGACATATGCTCATGCTTATGCTTATGCTTATGCATGAGCATAAGAGAAGGAGACATATGCTTATGCTTATGCATAGGCAAATACATATGCTTATGAAAAGAGATTGAAAGAGGGGAAAGAGGGAGGGAAAGATAGAGGAATGGAGGAGAAGGAGAAGGAGAAGGAGAAGGAGAAGGAGACATATGCTTATGCATAAGCATAAGCATACGAGAAGGAAACATATGCTCATGCTTATGCATGAGCATAAGAGAAGGAGACATATGCTTATGCTTATGCATAGGCAAATACATATGCTTATGAAAAGAGATTGAAAGAGGGGAAAGAGGGGGGGAAAGAGAGAGGAAAGAAGAAGGAGAAGGAGACATATGCTCATGCATAAGCATAAGCATAAGAGGAGACATATGCTCATGCTTATGCTTATGTTTATGCATGAGCATAAGAGAAGGAGACATATGCTTATGCTTATGCATAGGCAAATACATATTCTTATGAAAAGAGATTGAAAGAGAGAGGAAAGGAGGAAAAGAGGAGAAGGAGAAGAAGAAGGAGAAGGAGACATATGCTCATGCATAAGCATAAGCATAAGAGAAGGAGACATATGCTCATGCTTATGCTTATGCTTATGCATGAGCATAAGAGAAGGAGACATATGCTTATGCTTATGCATAGGCAAATACATATGCTTATGAAAAGAGATTGAGAGAGAGAGGAAAGGAGGAAAAGAGGAAAAGAGGAGAAGGACAAGGACAAGGAAAAGGAGAAGGAGACATATGCTCATGCATAAGCATAAGCATAAGAGAAGGAGACATATGCTCATGCTTATGCTTATGCTTATGCATGAGCATAAGAGAAGGAGACATATGCTTATGCTTATGCATAGGCAAATACATATGCTTATGAAAAGAGATTGAAAGAGGGGAAAGAGGGGGGGGAACAAAGAGGAAAGGAGGAAAAGAGGAGAAGGAGAAGGAGAAGGAGAAAAAGACATATGCTCATGCATAAGCATAAGCATAAGAAAAGGAGACATATGCTCATGCTTATGCATGAGCATAAGAGAAGGAGACATATTCTTATGCTTATGCATAGGCAAATACATATGCTTATGAAAAGAGATTGAAAGAGGGGAAAGAGAGAGGAAAGGAGGAAAAGAGGCAAAGGAGAAGGAGAAGGAGGCATATGCTCATGCATAAGCATAATCATAAGAGAAGGAGACATATGCTCATGCTTATGCTTATGCATGAGCATAAGAGAAGGAGACATATGCTTATGCTTATGCATAAGAGGAAGAAGAGGGAAATGAAACAAAGCATATGCTTATGCTTATGCATGAGCATATAAGCATAAAAGAAAAAGAGAGAAAGCTTAAGCATAAAAGAAAAAGAGAGAAAAAGAGATTGAAAGAGGGAAAAGAGTGGGGGAAAGGAGGAGGAAAGAGAGAGGAAAAGAGGAAAATAGATTGAAAGAGGGGAAAAAAGCATAAACATAAGAGAAGGAAGAGGGGAAAAGAGATTGAATTAGGGCAAAAGAAAAGAGAAGGAAAGGAGGGAAAAAGAGATTGAAAGAGGGGAAAAGAGATTGAAAGAGGGGAAAAAGAAGAGAAGAAAAGGAGGGAAAAAGAGATTGAAAGAGGGGGGGAAAGAAGAGGGGAAAAGAGATTGAACAAGGGGAAAAAGAAGAGAAGGAAGAGGAGAAAAGAGGGAAAGAAGAGGGAATAGGGGAAGAAAGGGTTAGCTGCAGGCCAATGCAAATAACAAAAATAACAAAAGAAAAAAAGAGGAAGCACTTTCTTACCTGGAATAGTCCCACTTGGTGTTTTTTGGACTGGTCCTACAAAAGAGAGGAAACATACCATTTTTCAAATAACTAGTTAGAGGAAGAAGGAGTTTGAAGAAGCAACTTCTCAAAGGGATTGGATTGAGGAGACAAGGAGAAAGAGGAGGCAGAGAAATACAAAAAAGACTAGAAGAGGTAAGTCTTTTTTCTTTCACAAAATCTCGTTTTTTGTCTTTAACCCTTGAAAATCAAGCATGAAAACTAGCACATAGCCTTAGCAATACAAGGAAAAACATGCTTCAACACTCACAAAACGAAATCTCATAAAAAACGAACCTACATTGCTCAAAGAGACTCACCTTCTTGAAAAACTTCTTTTCACACAAGTAAAGAGGGAGAAGGGACGTGGAGAGGGAGCACAAGTGTTAGGAGAGGGGTTGAGTAGTGGTGAGGAGTGGAGAATAAAGAGGAGAAAAGTGAGCTCGTCGGATATGAGGTGGGAGGAGAGATTACTTTTCCCACAATAGAGATGCTAAAGAAAGTGCCGCATCGTGAGGTTTCGGGTTTTAGCCCACAGTGTCGCTATATAGTGACGCTTATAATTAAAAGCGTCGCTATCTAGCGATGGAACAGAGCAAATCGTCGCTATATAGCGACAGAACAGAGTAAAACGTCGCTATATAGCGACGCTTCAGGACACTATTGTTTAAAGTAAAAAAGAAGCTCATAGATGCTATTTTATTACTGTTAATATATTTCCTTGCAACTTATGTTGCGATTTTAGAAGTGTGCAGATGGAAGGGGCGAGTGGAAGCTCGTCAAATGATGCACCAATGCTCAGGAGCACAAAGTGGCTTACGGAGAGGTTGTATTGTCATTGCACTCATTGCAAGCGAGAAGTACGACATCAACGTCGTATTATCATGCGCCACTTGCGGATGTATAGGGAGGAGCCCGAACTAGTACCTACTGCTGGTGTTACACGTGTTGATGGATTATCAGTAAGTCAAAGCTATTTAAGTTCGTGGTTAATATTAGATACCATTATGATACGAAACCTTGAGACAAGATCTTATATTTACACGAAAACTTAAAACAGGATAAGGAGGATCACGAGGGTACGCATATTATTTCACACTTTAAGCAAGACTATAGTCTCCAGGATGATGATGAGGGTATGGTCGACATGATGGATTCTATTTTGTTCCTATGCAAAACACGTGTCGCATCTTGGCATCTGTAGGAAGACGACCCATTGTAGCTTGCTGTGGATCCAATTTACGAGAGTTAGATAAAGTGCATGTAATATGTAGTAAAACAAATAGAACAATACATTAAATGAGAAGAAGTAGACTTACCACGGTTGCCTCAAACGCCAACCATCTGCCTGCACCAAAGTATGTACCTACAGCGTCCAACCATCTCCTCGCAGTGCTCCTCTGACCCTCGAACATTTCGGGATGGTCCCTATTCTGCTTCTTGAAGAACTTCCAATCAGCTTTGTCTACCCAGTTGGGTTTAGCCATCCCCTTTGCAATGGAAGTATGCAAGGTTGATCTACGATGCTTCAAGACCAAACCCATGCGCTCTTGCATATAATTCTCATTGAACTCCTAATTTGGAGAGTTCCTCGAGTGGGTAAGGAGGACTCATGGTAGTGGCAGAGTCAGACCGAGTGGAAGCTTTGCGAGCGCTTTCGGAGCAAGGAGTAGCAATAGGAGTAGGAGAGGGCAAGGGACCTGACTGATACTGTGTCTCGGGACCAAGTGGAGACCTATAGGGATGTGAGTGTGTTTACTCGTCTACATCTCCCAAGTCAACACAACATAAGCGGCCCCTTCTACTCTTCCTTCCCTTACAATAGGCACGCACAAGTAATGACCCCTCGGTCGAAGGGGCATGAGGGGACGGTTGGGCAGTAGGTCCAACCATCGGTATAGGAGAGGGAATTGCTGAGGTCCTTTGAGATAGCAGAGAGAAGAATCTCACTGCCTCCTCATCGGACATCTGTGCGACGAACTCGTCGGGACTCCCGACAAAGCCATGGGCTACTAGCAAACGAGTTCCCAGAGGAGTAGTTGCACTGCTACATCTGAGACTCATCTGAGAGGAGTCGTGCTAGGGGTAGTCGCAGGGGTAGGCCCCTGAGGTGCTGCCTGAGAGGAATCAAAGTCCGCTCGAGCATAGAGATTTTGATGTCTCCTCCTACGAGCCTGTCTGTACTCGTCGAACATGCGACGTGATCCCACGTCTCATGTAGACACAAACATGAAAACAAAAAATAAAAAACAAACATAAGCATAGGCATAGGCATAGGCATAGGCAAATACATATGCTTATGATCAAAATAGGGGGAAGAGGAGGAGAAAGCTTATGCTCATGCTCATGCTTATGCTTATGCTTATGCATGAGCATATGAGCATAAAAGAAAAAGAGAGAAAGCTTAAGCATAGGCAAATACATATGCTTATGAAAAGAGATCGAAAGAGGGGCAGTAGGTCCAACCGTCAGTGTAGGAGAGGGAATTGCTGAGGTCCTTTGAGATAGCAGAGAGAAGCATCTCGTTGCCTCCTTATCAGACATTTGTGCTTCAAACTCGTGGAGACTCCCGACAAAGCCATGGACTGCTATCACAGGAGTTTCCCAAGGGGTAGTCGCAGTGCTACGTCCGAGAGGAGTCCGGCCAGGTAGTCACAGGGGTAGGCCCCTAAGGTGCCGCCTGAGAGGAATCAAAGTCATCTAGAGCATAGAGATCCTGATGTCTCCTCCTGCGAGGCTATTCGTACTCGTCGGCGGACGTGCGACGTGATCCCATGTCTCACGTAGACACAAACACAAAAACAAAAAACAAAAAAAAAGTGTAGCTAAAAGCGTCGAAAAAGGACCGTTGCTATAAAGCGTTGCTATATAGCGACACTGGCAAACGTCGCTATATAGCGACACTGGCAAGCATCACTATATAGTGACACTGGCAAGCGTCGCTATATAGCAACAGTGTTAATCGTCGCTATATAGCGACACTGGTAAACGTCGCTATATAGCGACGATTAACAGAACAAAAAAAAAAGGGTTAATGGGGCTAAACAGGGCTTCCTTTTGGCCCTGTTTAGCCCCACTAATCCTTTTTTTTTTTTGTAATTACAAAACAAAGTTTTTTTATAACAAAATTTCCCTTGCGAAAAGGGTGATACAAAATCGCTCTTGTGAAATGATGAGCAACAAAAGCATATACATGTCGGACATATACAACATTGTTTGTAACAAAATTACCCTTTCGAAAGAGTGATACAAAATTGCTCAAACGAGCGGATATACAAAATGCTACTACCACTACTACTCATCCGAATCCGAATCATCCTCGTCTTGTTGGCATGTTCCTTTGTCCTCATCACCTGCGTCTTCTCCCTCATCCTCATCACCTGCGTCTGATCCTTGGTCCTGTTGATCGCTCGCCTCCAATGATGGGACGCTTGAGATTTGACCCTAAGAGTGAACCATATAAATCAAAAATTAGATTGGAACTTAAATTAAAAAGTGAGATTACAAGTAGGAGTAAACTTATACCGTGCGAGCAGCCACCTCAGCCCAATCGACAGTCGCTCCCATTGCCTCTTGCTCAATGAACCACGGCTTTGTTCCTATCCGAAATGCGCATCGCGTCTCTGCATCTGTAGGAAGACGACCCATCGCAGCTTGCTGTGGATCCAATTTATGAGAGTTAGAGTTAGCTAAAGTGCATGTAATATGTAGTAAAACAAATAGAACAATACATTAAATGAGAAGAAGTAGACTTACCACGGTTGCCTCGAACGCATACCGTCCGCCTGCACCAAAGTGCGAAGTATCTACGACATCCAGCCGTCTCTTCACAGCCCTCCTCTGACCCTCGAATAATTCAGGATGGTCCCTATGTTGCTTCTTGAAGTACTTCCAATCAGCTTTGTCTACCCAGTTGGGTTTAGCCAACCCCTTTGTGATGGAAGTACGCAAGGTTGATCTACGATGCTTCAAAACCAAACCCATGCGCTCTCGCATATAATTGTCATTAAACTCCACATTTGGCGGATTAGGGTATCTTTGTTTTAACTCATCGATGACTGCCTGCTTCTTTTAGGCATCTTGATATCACCAATCGGTATTTATGCCGCTCTTGAAGTGATGACTCATCAACCTCCTCATGGTGGCCATCACTGCTTTGCCCTTTCTATCTTCTATTATCTCTCCGACAGCTGTGATTTGATACGAAAGATCCCTTGATGAGTAAGGAGGACTGACAGTAGCAGAGTCAGAAGAAGTGGAAGCTGCGCGAGCGCTTTCGGAGTGAGGAGTAGCAGTGGGAGTAGGAGAGGGAAAGGGACCTGACTGATACTGTGTCTCCGGACCAAGTGGAGACCTAAAGGAGCGTGAGTGTGCTGACTCGTCTACATCTCCCGAGTCAGCACAACATGAGCCACCCATCCTACTCTTCCTTCCCTTGCGAGAGGCATGCGCAGGTGATGACCCCGCGGTCGAAGGGGCACGAGGGGACAGCTGGGCAGTACGTCCACCCGTCGGTGTAGGGGAGGGAATTGCTAAGGTCCTCTGAGATAGCAGAGAGAAGAATCTCGCTGCCTCCTCATCGCTCATCTGTGCTACAAACTCGTCGGGACTCCCGACAAAGCCATGCACGGCTAGCAAAGGAGTTCCCCGAGGGGTAGTCGCAGTGCTACGTGGAAGAGGAGTCGGACCAGGGAAAGTCGTAGTGCTAGGTCCGAGAGGAGTCGGTAGTCCTCGGGGTAGTCGCCTGAGAGGAATCAAAGTCCTCTGGAGCATAAATATCATGAGCTCTTCTCCTGCGAGGCTGTCTGTACTCATCGGATGAGCGACGTGATCCCATGTCTAACATAGACACAAACACGAAAACAAAAAACAAAAAAGCAAACATAAGCATAGGCATAGGCATAGGCATAGGCAAGAAGAAAGAAGAGGGAAAGGAAAGAAGAGGGAAAGGAAAGAGGGAAAGAAGAGGGAAAGGAAAGAAGAGGGAAAGGAAAGAGAAGAGGAAGAAGAGGGAAATAGAGAATAAGAGTTAGAGAGAATAAGCTCATGCTTATGCTTATGCAAATCCATAGCAGAGTTGATGACATGGCATGCATCTCATCGGTCCATTGATGACACATTGAGGATTCCCGCAGATTGTGCAGCTTGGAAGCACATAGATAATCAGTGGCCGGACTTTGTGAAGGAGCCACGCAACTTACATCTTGGGCTAGCCATGGACGGCGTGAATCCTTTCGGGTTACGCTCGACATCTTGGCCGACATGGCCCATAGTCGTGGTGAATTACAATATCCCACCATGGCTAACAATAAAAAAGGGACACCTCATCCTTGCACTACTTGTGCCAGGAAAGTACAAGGCAAAAAACATGGATGTGTACATGGCACCTTTGATAGAGGAGTTACAGATATTATGGAGAGGAGTGTAGGTCTTTGATATTTCCAGAGCTCCTAGACATACCAATGATATTTTGGTCAGGGGTATCTTGATGTGGACCATGCATGACTACCCAGGATATGGAGAGTGCGCAGATACATGGTTGTGTCTTTACATGTACAATGAGGGATTATGCTTTTTTGACTCTCTTTTGCATGCATGTCTTATACTAACACATTCATGCACACGTGCAGGACTTGTTACAAGTGGGTACCATGCTTGTCCTGTTTGTGGATCGGCTCTGAAATCACTTGCATGCTACTCCAAACATATGAGGAAAAATGTTTATGAAGGTCATGCTCGATACCTTCCACTCGACCATCTCGCACGTGGAGGTCATCTTGATCCACCACCATCTTATTTGAAGGCAAGTGATTGGATTCAAGCTTGGAGGGCGAATGGAGAGGAACCTCCTCCTGGTATGAAGAGGCTATCAATCTTTCACGAGCTTCCTTATTGGGGTCAGTTACAAATCAATCATCTCTTGGATCCCATGCATATCTTCAAGAATGTGGGGGCTACTATTTGGGCACACTTGGTTGGTTCCAAGGACTCGAGAGGAGTGTGAGAAGACTTGCGTGCTATGAATAGGATGTCTCGTTTGTGGCCCCAAGTGCATGCTTCGGGAAAAGTTGTCCTCTCGAAAGCAACGTGGATCCTCTCTACGAGGGAGGAGGCAGCGGTCAAGGCAGACATTGCCTCTTTTCAAACACCGACAAGGTACATGAGTTGCTTGAAAGGAGCATTTTCAAAGGATAATAAGCTTAGTGGGCTCAAGTCCCATGATTGGCACAAGGTCTTACAAGTATTCTAAGTAGAATTAGTGTACTGATAATCGTGATGCGTTAGCGTAATTATTATTATGTTATATTGTTGACATGACTTCATTGTTGCTTTGATAGTTCATCCTCCCAATTACAATAAAAGGGTGCTTACAAGAAGATGTTAGAAATGCTATATTCAAGATCTGTGGTATTGTGAGGTATGCTTACTATCAAATCGCATTATGTATTTTCTTCATGGACATGTGAAATAGGTGGATATCTCAAATATCTTACATATGCATGGACATGTGAAATAGGTGGATATCTCAAAAAGAGATCTCTATATCGAGCATCGAGAAGGCTAGGGTGGAATCCATCGAAGCCGTATGCTTGCTTGAGAAGCACTTTCCCTCGAGCATTATGACAACTCAAGTCCACTTGCTTGTGCACATAGTTGATGAGGTGGCTATAGCAGGTACCGTTCATAGTCGATGGATGTTTTTTCTCGAGCGGTTTATGAAAACTTTAAAGGGGTTTGTAATACAAAGAGCAAGACCGGAAGCAAGCATGGCAGAGGGATGGCTTGTGCAAGAGTCATTAGTATATATCACAGAGTTTCTTGCATCCACGGATCCTGATATGCCGCAAGCTTGGCACAACAAGGATGATGATCGCATCGTTGGCGAGGTTCTCCAAGGAAAAGGGATTGAAAGAAAGATGAGCAAAGAGCAAATGGAGAAATTCAATAAGTTTTGTATCCTCAATAGCCCTGAGATGCAAGGATTGAGAGATATGAAGTGGCCAAAGCAGAAAGAATAAATGCAAGGACGAGATTCAGAGTAATGTACAGGCGATCACAACCATATCCACGGGATCTGGCTCTTCTCCCTACTCACATGTCACTTGATTGGCTACAACTGGCTCTACGTAAAGCCGAACGTGATGGAGAGACAATAAACGAGCGCGAGCGAGAGTTATCATCTGGATGTATGGTGCATGTAAGTTTCTTACCTCTTGACGTAATTAAGTAATTATTTGTGGCAATATATGCTATAAAATAGATGCATCTTCATTGTTTTAATGATGCTCTTTTACACTACAAAAAGTACAGTGCATTATGGTCATATGGACAATATTTTCACGTGGAACGCATCAATTCAAAGAGAGTCACGTATGATTGTGGAGTCATGGCTAACTTCACACAAGATAGCCGAGCAAGTGCTTCAGATACCAATCTTCTCTCCTCACAGTTGGATTATTATGGAACCATACGCGACATCTATGAAATTGATTTCAGAGGATTTACTATTTTTATTCTTGATGTAAAATGGTTTAGAACTACTTACAATGATCCCCATGCGACAGTGAGAAAAGATAGTAGCAGTCTCTTTGCAATAGACTCCACCAAACATTGGACCGATGAAAGTCATACTTTTGTTCTTCCCGAGCACTGTGAGCAGGTGCATACTAATGATTTAATTAGTCGAAGCTTTCGTTTTTAAAGTCCATTGATACATGTACTTGAGCATAATTTCATATATATAATTGACGACATTTGGCACCCATCTTCAATATAGGTGGTTTTTCACCCGGATCGTTCTGATCCAAGATGGTGGTACGTGATCCAAGTTGCACCACGAAGTAAGTAAATTTTTGAAGATCGAGATGTGGATATGGAGATGCCACTACCAATGCCAGATCCAATTGATGAATCTAGCGAAGAAGATGTAGATCACCATATGAGCCAAGAGGAAGATGCGCATAATGACATTGCATGGGAGGAGGATGGAGATCACGATATTGAGGAAGAAGACAACAATCATCAAGAATCACCACACTTAAGCTTTATTGAAGAAGATGATCAAATACTTTTAGGTGAACGTACGATGCTAGAGTATGATGATGATATAGGAGATCAACTTGGTATAGAGTTAGAGATAGACTTGTTTGGCGCCTTAGACTTGGCTCAAGATGAAACAGTTGATGTAAATGCTTCTCTTATTTGATTTTTCTCATCTCAAACTTAGACATGAATATATGACCTTCAAAGGCTTGATGTACATGCTCTCATTTTTTTATTCTCTATGAGCTCAAACATGTATGAAAATTTAAAAAAATTTATCATTGGAAGAAACTAACTTTTAAGGCCTATTAAAAAAAAAAACCTCTCTGAAAAAGCGTCGCTATAAATTTGTATATCAGTGTCACTATATAGCGACACTTAAAAGTCGCTATATAGCAACTTTTGTAAAAGTCGCTATATAGCAACTTTTAGCAACAGTCGCTATATAGCGACGATTTAGGAAACCCGCTTTTCATACCGACGATTAACGCTAAGCGGGCGCTAAACATCAGTACGTAAACGTCGCAATAGGATCCGTGTGTAGTAGTGTTTGCCCCACTAATGTTTTTTTTTTTTGTAATTACAAAAAAAAGTTTTTTATTACAAAATTTCCCTTGCGAAAAGGGTGATACAAAATCGCTCAAATGAAATGATCGAGCAACAAAAGCATATACATGTCGTTTGTTACAAAATTACCCTTTTGAAAAGGGTGATACAAAATCGCTCAAGCGAACCGATATACAAAATGATATACATGGCGAAGTATATGCAAACTACTACTACTACTATTCATTTGAATCGTCATCGTCCTCCTCCTCCTCCTCGTCTTGCTGGCCTGATTATTAGTCCTCGTGAGTTGCGTCTGCTCCCTGACCTTCGTCAGGTGCACCTGATCCCTGGCCGTCATGATCGCTCGCCTCCGGTGATAGGATGCCCAAGCTTTGACCCTAAGAGTGAAACCATATTGATTGAAAATTATATTGGAACTTAAACACAACAAGACAAAGCACCCATAGACGTGCGCACAGACGCGTTTCATGAACTAAATAAAAAACTTACGGACGCGTCTATTTGTGCGTCTATTTGCGCGTCAGGAGACCCGCATCTATTAGCGCGTCTATATATCAGACTTACGCGCGTATAGACGCGCTTATACACGCTTATATAGACGCGCAAATACACGCATTTATAAACGCACATATAAACGCATATCGAACAGACAGACGTGTATATAAACGCGCTTGTAGACGCGCTGATAGACGCGCCTTTTTTTTTTTTTTTAATTTTACAGAATACTGTGTATCCACATTCTGTAATTCAATTCTTACAGCCAAGCTCATTTTAATTACAATTCCAAATAAAATATTACAACTCCAAAACGCAATAAAATTGAAAGCTCAAAAAGTTCTTGTATATACATATAGCACGAAGCTAAGCCACGTCATGTGGCTCCAAGTACAAAAAATAAGGAAGCTAAGCCATGTCATGTGGCTTCAAGTACAAAAAATAAGAGGAGTCTATATACAAGAGGCACGAAGCCAAGCCAATGGCTTTAAGTACAAAAAAGAATAGTAGCACTACTTCTACGACTAATCCTCGCTGCCTTCCACACTCCCTGATGCGCTGCCTTCTGCGCTCCCTTCTGCACCTCCTTCCTCGTCTTCCTCGTCGTCTTGTGCAGGGGCGCCTTGTAAACAAGGGACAACATATATCAATGTATGAAAAATCAAATCTTTACTTATAATTTTGGCATTATTTAATTACTTTCAAATACCTCGGGGGCATGTCCAGTCGCTCGGGTATACTGCTCCTCAGTAATCAACCCGTCATCATAGAAGTGCCTCCATGTATCTCCTCTGCGATGGTGGTGGTGGTAGGCTGTCTCCAGTGGAGTAGGGTATCTGCCCACTATCTCAAGCTGCATGACCGCGATACACTTTGTGGAGGGATTAGTACAAAGAAACAACCAACCTCCTAATAAACTACATAAGCAATATAATTCGAGATCGATACTTACAAATTGGGCCTCCCATGATTCCACGCCCCCTGCTCCAAAATGCGCGCTCCCACACTCCTCCATCTGGATCCTCCGTGCCTCCACATGCTGCAGACTGGCATGGGGGAAGGGGCATAAGACGGGATGGCAGAAGGGACATAAGACGGCATGAGGGAAGGGGCATAAGACGGTACGGGGGACGGGGCATAAGACGGCTGTGCGGACTCCACTGGGGTGATCTCAGGCAGTGTGGGGTGGCTCGGAGTCTGTACTGCCGACTCCTGGGGAGTGTTAAGGGTACCCGTCATGTACCCGTATAACTTCGCAGGACTAGGAGGGTGCCCTAAAATATTATATAAATCCTTCCATATCGATTCACGCGGATCAGGTGAGCTAGAAGCACTTCCTCCCCACATGTTAAACTGGAAAAAAATAAACAAATCTATTACTTTGGGAGCTGAGAAGAAAGGGGGAAAAAAAAAAAGAGGCTCTGTCAGAGCGCGTCTATAGACCCGTCTAATTGTCGCGTCTATAAACGCGTCTAACAGAGCATTTAACAGTTCAAGTAAAAGCATGTCTATAACTGCGTCTAACAGACCGTCAAAAAATCCGTCCACAAGTGCGTTAAAAAGCGCGTTTATCAACCCGTCCACACATCCGTCTAAAAACGCGTCTAAAAGCGCGTCAAAACATTCGTTTAAAAATTCGTTTAAGAGATCGTCTGTTTGAGCGTCTATATTCGCGTCTGTGCGTGTCTGTAACAAGCCAGACGCGCAAATAGACGCGCCTATAGACACCCATTTAGACGCGCCCTTAGACGCCTGTATACACGCGCTCCGACAGTCGAGAATACTCAAAAGTGGAAAAGGCCGTTTCGCCCAACAAAAGAACGTGTTGCTCATACCTAGATGCTGCGTTTCGTGGATGCGAAAAGTACAAAACTGGAAAGAACAAGCAAGAACAACTTCAAAAGGACTTACTTGGAAAAAGGTATGAAAGGATCTTTCTTTTCCAAACTTGTTTCTTCCCCTCCTCTTCTCCTTGTTCGTACTCCTCCTCTTCTTTAGGCTTGGAAGCAAGCTTGGAAGCAAGTTGTGTAAGTACGGTCCCTTTGTCTTGAGTGAAAGCTTGGAACTGTGTGTGTATGGGAGACTCTCTCTTAAGCTTCGAATCTATAGAACTGCTAATAATGAAGGAACAAAGCCGCTCGCGAAGTTTAAGTAGTTAAAAGAAAAGCAAAGCGAGCGGCATGCCGAAAAGCAGGTTTAAAAGTCGCGGGTATACTCGCGTCTATTAGCGCATCTATAGTCGCGTCAAAATACACAAAGTAAGCACATTTATAGGCGTGTCTAGAGGCGCGTTTAAATACACAGACTAGACGGGCATTTAGACGCGCAAATAGACGTGACAATAAACGCGAGGATAGACGGGCATTTAAACGCGACACAGAGTTTTTTAAGTTAGGCATTTGAAGAAGAGCAAATTTGGTGGGTTGTTTGTTTGTAGGATGTCTCCATCTTCAACAAGCAGCTCCAGTGAGGATGAATCCCTCCGTATCCACCATCGCGAAATGTGGTTGGAGCAAAAAATCAAATGTCTGTGTGATCGATGTCGAGGAAACATGTATCGTGCACGCAGGATTACGCTCAATCATATCTCAAAGTATGGAGAATGGGATGTGACCGTATACAGGGTAAGGATTTGTAAGTTAAGGTTGATTGAGATACCTATGGGTGTTCATATGTTTGAGTTATAATGATCCCGTTTTAATTTGATACAGGATGCAGTGCCACACCCGCACATGTTACCCTATGCCCGTCGTGAGGAGGCGAAGCGTCGGCGATATGAGGTGGGATCTTCAGGAGGGACCGTTACGGATGCATGGAGTGATGGTGATAGTAGCCCTCCACCATTACCTCATGAAGCCATGGAGGAGGAGGTGTTTGATGATATGGTGCGGGATTTATATGTCCATCAAGGGAGGGATAATAGCATGGAGCAGAATGATCTTTTTACCGCAACATCGACTCCACTGTTTGAGGGGTGCACATTCTCTGTTCTACGTGCCTCCCTTGAGTTACTAAACTTGCAAACCATCGATGGATGGAGCAATGCAAGTTTGAATGCATTACTCAAGTAAGCTTTAATTTAAAGTCAATTTTGCAAACATGATGAATTATGCGCGTGGGTCAATTACTCGAATGCTTTTCCTCATTTATGGTCTTCACGTGCAGGCTATTGTGTAAAATGCTTCCAAGGGAGAATAAATTACCGACCTCAAGAGATATGGCAAGGCAACATGTGACCTCTCTTGGAGGATTAGATTACAAGCGCATCCATGCATGTGTCAACGATTGCGTTTTGTTTCGTGGACTACATAAGGATGCAAGAGAGTGTCCTACTTGTGGAGAGGCAAGATATAGAGCAGATCTCAAAACCTTGGACGTGCCTCGTAAGGTATTGCGACATTTTCCCATAATCCCTCGCATCCAACATATGTTCAAGTGCAAATCTATTGCAGAGCTCATGTCATGGCATTCCTCCCATCGATCAACCGATGGCAAGTGGAGAACTCCCGCGGACTCTCCTGCGTGGAAGCATATTGAAGACACATGGCCAAGCTTCAAGGAAGAACCTAGGAGCTTGAGACTTGGATTGGGTATGGACGGTGTAAACCCATTTGGTCTAAAAAGCACGTCTTACAGTGTATGGCCAGTGGTATTGGTAAATTACAATCTTCCACCCTCTATGGAAGAAAGGACATGTCATGCTGTCCCTTCTAATTCCAGGGAAACATAAAGTCAAAAACCCTGATGTTTATTTGGAGCCTTTGATTGATGAGCTAGAGATACTTTGGAGAGGTATCGAGGTGCATGATGTGAGCAGGCCTCCCTCGTCACGAGACTTCAACTGCAAAGCAGTCTTGATGTGGACGATGCATGACTTCCCAGGCTATGGCGAGTGTTCAGGTAAGCATTGCATTTTTTAATTATGAATAGGCAAGGACATGGCACCCTAAACCCACCTTCCACTCTTAATTGCATCTATTATTTCAGGTCTCACTACATCGGGTTACCATGCATGTCCTGTTTGTGGTCCTTCGCTAGTTGCCTCATGGGCAGACGCATTGAATAAGGTCATCTATGAGAATCACCATCGATTTCTCCCACCTGATCATCCTAGATATGTTGCCCCTTAGAATGAAGTCCTCCCACAATCACTCACTGCGGGAGATTGGATGAGAATTTGGGATGGATCCACGACTCCTCCACCACTTGGCATGAGCCGGTAAGGATTTGTAACTATTGGCTGGAAGTAAAGATTAGCTATATTGGTTGAAAGTGAAGATTGCACGTTAACACTTTATTTTGTTTAGATACTCCATCTTTTATCGTTTACCATATTGGTCCCACCTCAAGATCAATCACCTGCTCGATCCCATGCATATCTTCAAGAATGTGGCATCTACCATTTGGGAGCATTTGAATGGGACACGAGATTCGGCAGGCATGAGGGAGGATCTACGTACCACAGGGAGGATGCGTGAAGCTTGGCCTCAAGAGAGACCAAATGGGTGTGTTTTTTTACCTCGTGCACCGTGGATGTTATCAAAGCTAGAGATGGCGACGGTGAAGCGTGCTATTACGACAATTCGTACTCCCACTGGATGCATGAGGTGTTTGAAGGGAGCCTTTACAAAGAGCAAGAAAAGAGGTGTAGAGCAATTATATGGCTTGAAATCTCATGATTGGCACAAGATGCTCCAAGTAAGTATTTTATGTGCATAATATCTTTTTCCTTTCAAATTTGTGAGTGAATAGCTATAAGCAACTAATCAACCACCTCCTCGCGGGTTCAGTTCATACTACCTACTAGCATTTCATGTAGTGCATCAAAGGACGTGAAAGATTGTATTTACAAGATGGGCGAGCTTGTGAGGTATATGAGCTCAAAGGAAATAGATCCCACCACGCTTGAGAATGCTCGAGTTATGTCAGTGGAGGCGGTTTGTTTAGTGGAGGAGACATTTCCACGTTCTATTCTCACAAGCCAACTACATCTCATAGTGCATTTGGTGGATGAGATTGCTATATGCGGTACTATACATGCACGATGGTTGTTCTTCCTCGAGCGCTTCATGAAGACCTTGAAGGGCTTCGTGAGACAAAATGCAAGACCCGAAGGTAGCATGGCCGAGGGTTGGTTGGTACAAGAGTCACTTGTATATATTTCTGAGTTTCTTGTTGATGTGGATAGCTCTCTCCCACGACTATGGAGAGATGATGAAGACCTAAGGATGACCTCTATTGTGCCTCAAGGAAGAGGACGCAACAAAGTAATAGACACGGAGTTGCGTAATAGTATCAACCTCTTTTGCGTGCTTAATAGTGATGTGATGAAAAGATGGGTGACAAGATATGAGGATGCAAAGGCAAGAAGACAAGAAGAAAGGGCCCTCTTTCATACACACCACGGATCTCGTGTGCCATACCCTCAGCGTCTAAGAGCACTTCCAAAGGATATTCATGTGGATTGGCTACTTGATGAAATGGAGAAAGCAGAGAAAGACGAGGGGATGCATATCACAATGGAAGAATGGGAGTATGCTAGGGGATGCATGAGCAAGGTCGGTATATAGAATGTTATGCATAAGTTAGGAGGTCTTTATAATTTAGATTGCTTATTTAATTGATTTTTTCTTGGTGTAGTGCACTATGTTCAATGCTATATGGTGTGAGGGCAAGCATTTTCGAACACAACGGATTGATGATAAGAGAAACACACAAGATTGCGGCGTCATTGCTAGCTTTGAGGGAGCCAATGGAGTCATGGATGATTATTGTGGCATAATCCAAGATATCATTATGCTTGACTTTCGACGCTTCTTTGTGTATGTTTTGGATGTAAAGTGGTTTAAGGACGTGGTGGAAAGAGGCCCTAATGCAACAATCAAACGCCATGCAAGTGGCTTTGTAACTATTGACTCCACAAAGTTTTGGCAAAGTAGGAAGGACACACTAATACTACCGCAACAATGTGAACAGGTACTGTGCACACACATAAAAATACTCGCTTTTAAATATTTGATGCAAGAAAAGTAACATGATTGTGTTTGAATTAGGTTGTCTATCAACCAATGGTGGATAATAATAGGTGTTTGAATTAGGTTGTCTATCAACCAATGGTGGATAATAATAGGTGGTGGCATGTCATACCTATTATGCCACGTTCCAAAGTGATGTATAGTACATTTACTAATATGGAGCGTATGGAGGATGATCATGCCCATGGACGTGATGATGACCGTGATACAAGAGAGGAGGATGATCATGAGATAGGAGATATAGATATTGAGGCCGGCATTACCCGTGAGGACAAGCCTACCATTGGAGATCTTGATTTCGATGAGCACATGAGTGGCACAAGTAGTAGTGGGTTGAATGTATTTGTAGATCTAAACACTTGTTTGGATTTTGAAGTAGATAGTATGGCAAGGGTTGATCTCATTGAGGATGAGATTGAACCGTAGCCCCACAATTGATATTGGCAAAACTATTTTACATATTGTCTCATTCTCCTCATTTCCCTTAATTCTTGTATATGTGGGCTTGCAAAAAATTATGTGCTTTGGTAATCATGGGCAATGTTTGGAAAGCAATGATGTACACCAAAATCTCACTTTCTGTATTCTCTGGATCGCGTCTAACCCCGCGTCTAAATGCGCGTTTGATTCTCAGTGTAAACGCGCAAATAAACGTGCAAATACACGCGCAAACACACGCGCTAATAGACGGGATGTTAGATGGGCCCGTATTTTCTCAGGTCTAACGCGCAAATAAACGCGGTGATTGACGCGCAAATAGACGAGCATTTAGCTGCGCTAATAGATGCGCCCGTAATTTCTCTACTAGAGCAACGCCTATAGACGCGCCCGCTATTTTGCGCATCTACCAAGCGCGTCTATAGTTGCTTTGTGTTGTTGTGAAAGAATAAAGCAATTTAAAAAGTGAGATTACAAGCAGGAGTAGACTTATACCGTGTGAGCAGCCACCTCAGTCCAATCGACCGTCACTCCCATTGCCTCCTGCTCAATAAACCACGGCTTTGTTCCTATGCAAAACACGCGTCGCGTCTGTACATCTGTAGGAAGACAACCCATCGTAGCTTGCTGTGGATCCAATTTATGAGAGTTAGATAAAGTGCATGTAATATGTAGTAAAACAAATAGAACAATACATTAAATGAGAAGAAGTAGACTTACCACGATTGCCTCGAATGCCAACCATCTGCCTGCACCAAAGTGTGAAGTACCTACAACATCCACCCGTCTCCTCGCAACCCTCTTCTAACCCTCCAACATTTTGGGATGGTCCCTATATCCTGCTTCTTGAAGAACTTCCAATCAGCTTTCTCTGCCCAGCTGGGTTTAGCCATCCCCTTTGCAATAAAAGTATACGAGGTTGTGATCTACGATGCTTCAAGACCAAACCCATGCGCTCTCGCATATAATTCTCATTGAACTCCCAATTTGGCAGGTTAGGGTATTTTTGTTTTAATTCATCGATGACCGCTTGCTTCTTTTGGTCATCTTGATACTGCCAATCAGTAGCAATGCCACTCTTGAAGTGGTGGCTCATCAGCCGCCTTATGGTGGCCATCACTACTTTGCCCTTTCTATCTTCTATTATCTCTCTAGCAGCCGTGATTTGATAGGAGAGGTCCTCGACTGGGTAAGGAGGACTCATGGTAGTGGAAGAGTCAGAGAGAGTGGAAGCTGTGCGAGTGCTTCTGGAGCAAGGAGTAGCAGTGGGAGTAGGAGAGGGCAAGGGACTTGACTGATACTGTGTCTCGGGACCAAGTGGAGACCTGTAGGGATATGAGTGTGCTGACTCATCTACATCTCCCAAGTCAGCACAACATAAGCGGCCCCTCCTACTCTTCCTTCCCTTACGATAGGCACGTGCAGGTAATGACCCCTCGGTCGAAGGGGCATGAGGGGACGGGGGGCATGAGGGGACGGCTGGGCAGTAGGTCCAGCCGTCGGTGTAGGAGAGCGAATTGCTGAGGTCCTCTAAGATAGCAGAGAGAAGAATCTCGCTGCCTCCTCACCGGACCTCTGTGCTACAAACTCGTCGTGACTCCCGACAAAGCCATGGGCTACTAGCAAAGGAGTTCCCGGAGGGGTAGTCGCAGTGCTACGTCTCAGAGGAGTCACACCAGGGGTAGTCGCAGGGGTAGGCCCCTAAGGTGTTGCCTGAGAGCAATCAAAGTCCTTTGAAGCATAGAGATCGTGATGTCTTCTCCTATGAGGTTGTCCATACTCGTCGGACGTGCGACGTGATCCCAAGTCTCATGTAGACACAAACATGAAAACAAAAAATAAAAAACAAACATAAGCATAGGCATAGGCATAGGCATAGGCAAATACATATGCTTATGATTGAAATAGGGGGAAGAGGGGGAGAAAGCTTATGCTCATGCTGATGCTTATGCTTATGCATGAGCATATGAGCATAAAAGAAAAAGAGAGAAAGCTTAAGCATAGGCAAATACATATGCTTATGAAAAGAGATCGAAAGAGGGGGAAGAGGGGGAGAAAGAGAGAGGAAAAAAGGAAAACGAGACATGCTCATGAGAGAAGGAAAGGAGGGAAAAGGCATGCTCATGAAAGAGGGAAAAGAGGGGGGGAAAGAGAGAGGAAAGGAGGAAAAGAGGAGAAGGAGAAAGATGAGAGAGATTGAAAGAGGGACACATATGCATAAGCATAAGAGAAGGAGACATATGCTCATGCTTATGCTTATGCTTATGCATGAACATAAGAGAAGGAGACATATACTCATGCTTATGCTTATGATTATGCATGAGCATAAGAGAAGGAGACATATGCTTATGCTTATGCATAAGCATATGTCTCCTTCTCTTATGCTCATGCATCTTATGCATAAGAGGAAGAAGAGGGAAAGGAAACAAAGCATATGCTTATGCTTATGCATGAGCATATAAGCATAAAACAAAAAGAGAGAAAAAGAGATTGAAAGAGAGGAAAGAGGGGGGGAACATTAGGGAAAAAGGGAACTCATTTTGGGGCCCTGTAAGAAATTCACTTATTTTTTATTTATTTCTCTCCTAAAAGACCTCAAAAATAGTAAAATACGGAAACGTGGCTCAGATTTGTCAGTAAGGACTACAGAACTGTCAATTCAAAAAGGAATAAGATAATCTTTTGTCTGACTAACATGATTTTGCATTAAATATCCTCTTAGATTTTTTTTTGTTTACCAAAGATTCTACATCTCTTTGGCCGATGTGTGCAGGTCTTTCATTAAGAGTCCATCACTGAACTTAGTGATTGCAAGTTTTCAAAATATTCACATGGATACTGCCACACTTCCACGATTCATGTTACAAAATGACTATGAGATTGAAAAACAAACTTCGCAACCTGAGGAGCACAAAAAATGGCCGATACTAGTGAGTCACTATCTGAGAAGAAGCGATTACACCATCTTCACATCGACTTGGAAGAACAATATGCTCCAGCACAAAAAAGACGAAAGGATACGGTGCTGAATGCTCAATAGCGGGAAAATATGAGAAGAGAAGGGCTTCAACATATTGACTTATGGTGCGATGGAAGCATATATCCAAAATGTCAAGTAAAAAACTCTACACCTCCATTTGTCAATCCCACCACATTACTGAGGTTTGCCGGCGATGGACAAAATAGACTTCTTGGTTATATTTCAGTGCAGTCTGCATTTGCGGAAACGTATAAAATGATGTACCTACAAGAAAAGGGGGCCAAGATGGAGGAGATAGCCATTCGTGCAAAATTGGAGCAGCAGTTGCAGAATGAAATTGAGGAGCATTCAAAGAGTAAAAAAGAGTTGACAAGAGCAAGAAAGAAGAGAACCGTGCTTGGAGACAAACAACGTAGCAGGAAGATTAAAAACATTGCAAATTTGAAGGCTGGGACTGGTGGATGCAAGCGACGAATTCAGGAAGCAAGGTTAGATTGAAATTTATCATTTTGTATACTCAAAAAGGCTCTCTTCCAGACTATATCTATTTCGTTGATTGTCGCAAAATAAGAATGGAGGTGCTGAATAATATAGTCATATTGTCTTGTTATTACAGGAAATTATTGGAGCCTGCAAAAGAAAATATGGACCCGAACCTTCTTCCTGTTAAACAAATGAAAGGATTGCTTTCTTGCAGTGTAGCAAAAGGTTTGATTGAGGAAAAAAAATACAAAACAGTCAAACGCAATGTTGTAGAGGACTTTGTATCCAATAATCAAGTTGATGGCACTATAATCCAAGAGGCTCTTGATGTTAGTGGAGTTAGCAGGAAGGGATATAGTTCGATTTTCCATGCGATATCCTCAACTTTGAAAGATCAAAGGATTAAACGAGTTTTACTGCCAAATCCAGCAACCGTGTGGAGGATAAGAGGTCATTTGAATGAAAGTATAGATGAATTTATTGGGCAATATATCCATATTGAAGAAATATTTCATGGTGTTAAAGGAACCACTGTGTATGATCCTTGGAACAATATATTTTTAGATCTGCAACAACTTCAAAAAAGAATGGTCGAGTTTTATGGAATAACATTTGAGGAGTGCAAAGGCATTTTGAAATTTGTTATCAAACTGGATGAGTGTGAGGTTGTAAAGGAAAAGAAAATGGAAAGAGTTACTATTACATTGATGAATGGAGCGATTGATACATCATTAACTGAAGCGAGTTCGAAGTATTTTAGTGTGCAGTCAGAGAAACACATATGGTGGTTAGGCTCGTTCCAGGTATGATCATGGGTTGTTTTATACTTGATTTTGGTCATTGTTTTCAAATCTGATATAGTAATACTTTTGTTTTCTATAATCTCACAGGTGAAGACGGAAGACCATGAAACACTAGATTGGGTGTTTCATCACACGGAAATACGAACAATAATCAAAAGACAAGTGCAAGGCGAGAATCTCCATGTTGCAGGAAAAGGTGATTTTCAAGTAGAGTGGCACATGGCCAGGGATCTTAAAACACTTAAGTGCATGTATAACATTAGTAAAGGAGGCAACTCAAAGTCTCCTTGTCTTTACTGCGAAGAATCAGCTCAAGTAATGGATTCAAAATGGTGGAAGAGAGCACCTAATAGAGATAAAGTTGACCGTGACTTCAAGGCCATTCTGGACATTGCACTATGTAATGTTCACATCTACACATTGCATGGTCTATGTCGAATTATTGAGAAATTGGTATTTTTATATATTGGATTTGCTTGGAAACTCCGTCCCGAAAAAAATAGAAAGGATGCTCTTCAAGCATTGGAAAAAGTGTTATCCGATATAGGTCTGCATGGAGGAGATGTTCAAATCACAAAGGATTTTAAAAAGTCTACCACTGGCAAGGAGGTACCAATCAAGCCCTCTATTGGTGGTGTTAAGGCAAGAAGATTCTTGTCTCGACCCAAACACAGTAAGCAAGTAAGGCAAGGTAGAGCAGTTTCAAAGATTAATTATGGATTGTGGAAGCAAGTCCATAATGCTGTGAAAGATCATGAGGCAGATGGGGAAGCACGAAATAGGAAGGCAGAGGTGTGGAGGTCTCTTGATCAACTCTTCATGTTCTGTGACAAAGTAACATGGACAAAGAGTGATTACAAGAACTTTGAGGAGGCAATTAAACATTTTGGAAAGTCAATGAAAGACGCGTGGACAACCTGCAATATAACTCACTACATGGTAAGGTTATGTCTTTTTCTTTTACTTAAGTGTGATCTTCTTTTTTTTTATTACTTACTATGCATTCTTATGTCTTACAGCATATCATATACAACCACCTTCCCTATTTTGTCAAAAAGTATGGATGCCCAGCTATTTGGTCTACCCAAGGCATGGAGAAGTCTCATTACATGGCACGTAATGCATTTTTTAGACACACACAACACTATGGAGGGAGTCAGAAGGCGAATAGTCTGAAGGAAGTCTTCCAATGGCTTTACCGAGGCATACTACAAAGGCTACATGCTAAAAGAAAAGTTGCTAGCTCCAAAATCAAGCTTGCTTTTCTTCTAGCCCAAAAGCAAAGACGAAGACAAGCTCTAGACAATTCAATTGCAGCAGAGAGACATAGACAATGGAGGGAATCGAAGATATTTAGAAACCATAAATGGACAAGTAAACATGAATAGGACTCATTTGTAACTTATTGGTGTTATGTCCACATGTTTTCAAACTCATTCAGTAGAAATTTTTTTAGTGGAACAAGTGACTCTTGGTGTTATGCATGAAAACAATTTCAATGTGAAACATATGATCTGAACTTAATACAATTTGTTTACAATTTCAATATATTGTTCATTTAATATTTAACGACACCACTCTATGTAAATGTACAAATCATTTCATCATCAACTTATTAATCATTTATACAAGATCATACCAGATATCAAAGACTTGATACAAATCAGTTCAAATTTAATATAATGTTTGTGCTATATTCGATGACTAAATCCTATTTCTCCCAGGGCCTGCCGATCGGAACTCTCTTTTTGATCTTGATTGGAGTCTTTTTTTTCTTTATTGGCTTGATGTCGACTGTCTCTTTATCCTTTTCTTCAGCTCTCTCCACCTGTTCCTCTTCTTGGACTGTGTGGCCTGATGCAATCATGGGTGGCTCTCAAAACCTTACGAGCTGGTGTTTTCCATAGCCCTCCAGATATTTGGGGTCCTTAACACCACATGCTAATGCATAAGAAGTGTAAGACAAAAAGTAAGTGGCCCTAGAGGCCTGCTTATTCACATAATCTCCAAATATATCTATGGCAGGCAACCTCTCTATCAAAATGATCTTTTCCTTTTGCCATGAAAGAGCATGTCCACCTAAAGCCCTGGACAAACATTTTAGGAAGTAAACAATGGCTTCTCCATTGTTGCTCAACTGCCTATGGTAAATCAAGATCTTGGCACTGCCTAGATCATGAATATAATGAGCTAGGCCTGACATTTTGCGAAACCCAACCTGCCTGCTTCCACTTGATCTCTGGAGGAATGTGTCATCCTCAATTTGTAGCTGCAACATATCAAAGGATTGGAGTGAGACAATACACAACCTACAAAACTAAAGTTAAGCAGAAGTCAAACTATATGATTTGAAGTACCTTCTCATTTTCATCAGCAACAAGCAGTTCATCTTTCCAAAGATTTATCCCTCTCCCTTCTTGTCCAGCCTCTTCTCTAGTCTTTTCTGTGTATAGTGCTAAGAGATTCATAGCTTCCTGTGTGAGCTGGAAGGCAGCTTCATCTGGCTCTTGGAACTTTTCAGCCTCTTTGAAACAAAATGAAAGGGCCTCTACAGGATCAAACATTGTTTCCAAAGCCAGTAGTGAATGGTCATCCTCTATGCCAACCTCCTTGTCAAGCCTTGAAGCCTGGGCAATAAGGGAAATGGCATAGTCCTCCCTCAAATCAAACATACACTCTATATCATGGAGGAAAACATAATCCTTTCCACCAATCAACACACCTGGAAGCATGGGCACTGCATAGTTGCTGCTCTGAACATCAAAATCTTCAACTGGCTCTGCTCCCCTCAGAGTTTTTTTCCTCAGTTGAACAAGGTCAAGAGCAGCCACTTGCAGCCCCTCATCCTGAAGGTTGATATCTTCTTCTTGCTCTGCCATTTCAGAGACCAAAGAAACATCCTCCTTTTCAGAAGCTTTAGATGTGTCTTCTTCTTCTATTTCCTGCCCTTGTTCATCCAAAGACTCCTGACTGAAGACAATGTACATAAGAAATGCCATGCTCTCCTCCAGCACTCTGCACTTTCTGGTGTGCAAAGTACAGTTGAATTTATAGTGATCAGGCAGGCTGTCAAATCTTTTGTTCACATGGTACCTCAGCCTGTCATTGGAGACAATATGATTAAGGTGCACAAAAACCTTTTCTCCTCCCATAATTCTTCCTGCCTCTGTCAGTTCTTTGAAGGCATCCCAATAGTCTAAAAGAAAATCTTTGTGCTGCTCCAGTACAGAGCTCATTGTGAACTCCATGTTGAAAATACTGTGGTATATATGGAAGTTACTCTGAGCCTTGCATTTGTGAAGAAACTCAAATAGGAGCAAATCTGGAGAACTGTCCTCTTCTGGTTCCATTTGTTTTTTGATGGAAGAATTAGCACTCTGCTCCAGCCTCTTCTTTTTGCTTGTTCAAAAACTTATATACTATGAATTCTATATGCTGACATATGCAATCAGTGAATGCATTGTATATTACCAGATAATTCCTTCATGACATCTCATCACTCACCTGGTGATTGTTGTGGTCTAATAATAGCAGCAGAAAAGTCCAGCTTCCTCTTGAAAGGTGGGGCCTGGGAGCCAGCTGTTCCAAAACAAAAACATTTCTCATCATCAAGGAAGATTTCCACAGGGCTAAAGATAGCAAATTAATGAGGTAGAAGTGAGAAACAAATAATACACAGGAATTTGCAGCAAAATGCGATATGGGTTGTTTAGAGAATTGTAAACCACTCTCCTCGCATTTTGTTGCAAATTCTCAAATTCTGTTCATGTGCATGTCAAATCAAGCACTTGGTTCATCTCAGTGATTCCTGGACACTATGATCTCATATGCAAGAGAAATAATGGAATGAGTGAAACTATTCATGAGGAATGTGTCAACAACAGGAATTTGCAGCAAAATGCGATATGGGCTGTTTAGAGAACTATAAACCACTCTCCTCGCATTTTGTTGCAAATTCTCAAGTTCTGTTCATGTGCATGTCAAATCAAGCACTTGGTTCATCTCAGTTATTCCTGGACACTATGATCTCATATGCAAGAGAAATAATGGAATGAGTGAAACTTTTCATGAGCAAGGAGTCCACAACAGGAATTTGCAGCAAAATGCGATATGGGCTGTTTAGAGAATTATAAACCACTCTCCTCGCATTTTGTTGCAAATTTCTTGTTTCTATTCATATCAACCTACAATCTAATTTCTGGGTGATTTACCACATTCTTGAACAGTATTAATTGAAAATGTAAGAAGAAGGATGGAGCTGAGTGAAGACATTGGGACATCAAAAATCCAGTGGATGGAAGAAATAAATGTTGAAAAACATTGAAACCAAACTAGAACTCTGACCTTTTTTTTCCTTTTCCATGCTGATTGAGTTGCACTGGTAAATCTCCTGCTCTTTCTCTAGCTTGAACTTTGCACTCTAGGTAACCTGGAGATCTGGCAGTACTATCTTCAAGCAGGTTGCAGTCTGGATGGAGTGTGCTGGGTAGGAAAGGATCAGGAGAGAGTCGTGGCAGGGATGAGAGATTGGAATCCAGGGGAGGGAAAAGTGGTTGTGGTATTGATGATGAAATCATGAATGGCACAAGTTCCAAGGAATAAAGTGTACTTTCACACGTGCCAAATTTCAAACTCCAAGAGATCTGGGTCCCATCCACACGTGTGAAAAACGACTAGATTCCACACGTGTGGGATTTAGTGATTCTTTAATTCTATTTGCACTTCTTTGTGGTATCCTGTTTTAGAACTCTTGCCCTCCAGTCTCTGCTCTCTTGCCTCCCTACCTCCATACTCTGCAGCATCAGCATCTTGTCCAGCAGCACAGAATCATCCTCAGCACAGATTACTCCTCAGCAGCACAGCACATCCACAGATAGATTCCAGGTCAGTAACAATGGGTTCTCCCCTTAGTCTCTGCAATCTTTTTGCCTAAAATAGAAAAAATACATCCTGTATGGAAATGCATAGACTCAAACCAAGACAGAGAAATCACTGTAGGAATGCAGATCTTCAAGTGTGATATTTGCATGTGATCTTCTTGCATAACCTCCATTCATACTGTATTTGGTTGGAGAAACATAGAAATCACTGTAGGAGTGCACCAGCATGTCATTTAAAAAATTTGCAGCAAAATGCGATGTGGACCTGTTTGAAATTCCAAACTGCTCATATCGCATTTTATTGCAAATTTCTCTATTTGGCTTCTTCCACCCCTGTGATTGCCTTCTCTTTGTGAGAACATGTTCTAGTTTTTTGACTTTCATAGCTGTAATCTTCTTGCATAAACTCCATTCATACTGTATTTGGCTGGAGAGACAAAGAAATCACTGTAGAAGTTCACCAGCATGTCATTTCAGAAATTTGCAGCAAAATGCGATGTGGACCTGTTTGAAATTCCAAACTGCTCATATCGCATTTTATTGCAAATTTCTCTATTTGGCTTCTTCCACCCCTATGATTGCCTTTTCTTTGTGAGAACATGTTCTGGTTTTGTGACTCCCCTTAGTCTCTGCAATCTTCTTGCCTAAAATAGAAAAATTACATCTTGTATGGAAATGCATAGGCTCAAACCAAGACAGAGAAATCACTGAAGGAATGCAGATCTTCAAGTGTGATATTTGCGTGTGATCTTCTTGCATAACCTCCATTCATACTGTATTTGGTTGGAGAAACATAGAAATCACTGTAGGAGTGCACCAGCATTTCATTTAAAAAATTTGCAGCAAAATGCGATGTGGACCTGTTTGAAATTCCAAACTGCTCATATCGCATTTTATTGCAAATTTCTCTATTTGGCTTCTTCCACCCCTGTGATTGCCTTTTCTTTGTTAGAACATGTTCTTCATGTCTGTGATCTCTTTCCAATCCTTTGTATGCAATTTTTCAGAGTGATGGCAAGAACCAAATCAACTGCAAGGCAAGTTGGCAAAGGACCAGGTCTTGCAGCAACAGCAGCTGGGACAGGTTCCAAGAAGTTTAGTGTGCCTCCAAAGGGAAGAGCTTCACATGGCAGGAAGGGTAAGCCAATGAGCTTGCTCAAGCAAAAGGCCAAAAGATTGAATAAGGGTGCAGGTGTGCTAAGGGAGATAAGGAGGCAACAGAAAGCCATAGGTTTTGCAATACCCAAAGCACCCTTTCAAAGACTGGTGAGAGAAATTTGTGACAGTTAGAACCTTGGGTTCAGGTGGAATAGAACTGCCATTCTTTCCTTGCAGGAAATGGCAGAGGATTACCTGGAGAAATATTTTGAGGATGCAATGCTTGTAGCAGCCCATGCTCACAGGGTGACTTTGATGGCCAAAGATTTCAACACTTTGTCCAGAGTGAGATGGAGATATGACAAGCTTGTTCATCCTGTGGAATGGCAGGACATCAAAATGAGAGATATATTGCTAATTCCACCTACAAGGAAGGTGAAGGTTGATGAGGTAAAGGTTGTTGAGGTAACACACTCAAAGAACACTAGAGGGAAGGCTGCTTATGAGGACTCACTGAAGCAGCAAATAAAAGAAACAAAATCTGTTATAGATGTGGAGACTGGAAAGAAGGAGCTACACATACATAGAAGGTTGAAGGAGCTGGGCCCTGATGTAGTTGTACATATTGAGGATGAAGTTTCAGTCAATGATTTTGATTTGACAAAACAATGCTTAGCAGCATTGGCTAACAAGAATGAGTATTGCTCAGATACTATCATTCTTGCAATGCTCTAGTAAGTGTCTTTAAATTTTACATTTTTTGCAAATCAATCCTCCTTGTAACTCTTTTATAACCTACCCTAATTATATTCTGATCCTATGCAGCATGATGAGAAGCTGGCTTCACCCCTCTGTACAACATACAGTCCATATTGTTGATCCAGCCATTTCTTCTAGATTAAGAGATGCAAAGGAGACTCCCATGAGTATTTCCAGCTGGTTCAAACACTGCAATTTTGAAGTAATTGACATTTTGCTACTTCCATATCATAGCAGGTATGTGGGTGACTACTTCTTTTAAGATTCTTCTTTAATATTGGGAACTCTTGTAGCCTTTCATTTTCTTATGCTTTTTTCCTTATGCAGTGACCACTGGAGTTTTGTGTCTATTGACATCCAGCAGAAGCATTGCTTTCTGTTCAACTCTCTAAAAAACACACACAGAGAGCTGAAATTGTAAGTGCTGTGTGTGCTTTTTGAACTCAAAACTTCATTATTTTGATACCATACTAACTAAATTATACATATTGCAGTTGTATTAGAAGGCTATTAGATGCATTGGATCATTGTCCTCCAAATGTCTCTCTGTTGGATTCAATAGAGCCAATAAGTCTAGAGGTAAAAAGTCTATTAAATGTTATGTCTTTGAACTTATTGAATAATTTTGTTTTGTGCTGATGCTCACAGTTTCTAACATTTTTTTCTAACTGTACAGACACCACAACAAAATGATTCAAGTAGTTGTGGATGGAGGGTGCTGATCAATGCAAAATATATACTTTCAAGCTACTTTGAAAAGGAATAGCCAGATCTGGTAAGGAAAAATACTTTTCATTTAGCTTGAAGATAATTCATAATGATACAAAGTGTTCTAAATTATCCTCTGCCATTGCAGATGAAAGAGGATAGCTTCAGCCCCAACTATGTACATAATTTTAGAGCTCATACAATTTGGAGGTTTTTGAGCTATGCCTCCCCCAAACCTATTGTAGCAGCTACTGTGGAGCTGGGTGAAAGCTCTAAAGTACAAGAAGGTGTCATACACCTTGATCCCACATGTGAAGCACCTAATGTTGAGGACCAGAAGCCACAGGAGCAATCACAGAGTGCTGAGGAGGAGCAGACACAGGAGCAAAGACCTGCTGCTGATGTTGAGGAGAAGGTGGAGAAGCAGCAAAGAGAGGCTTCTGGGGCAGTGGAGGAGACAGGATGGAGCAGCACAGAGAAGATCCTCCAGAAAATGTAGAGCAGCCTCTGGATGAAACTGTACATAAATAGAAAATGGATGTTAGAAATATGTTCTACAGATTCAGCTAAACAATTTTGTACAAAATCTTACTTGATTGAATACAAAACCTTTCTTTATGGAGTCTGTGTTATCTCAATTTTAAAATTTTCTATGTCTTTGCATTTAACTGAGCTCTCTCTTCTTCTGAGTAACTGCAAAAAAGCAATATGAATTAGAGTGGTAAATTAAACTAATAGCAATGCTTATAGAGACTAGGATAAATCAGATGGTGTACCTTTCTGTTCTTGTAGATAAATAAAAAGTCGTTTGAGATAGAACCTTCAGTCTCAAACAGAATGTCACTGCGCAATTGAGCTAGGGAGCAACATTCTCTTAACGAGATATTGGCTACCACATCACCATTCTCAACAACATCAATATCAATAAGTTTATTTTGTGCACCAAAAGACTCTTCATCTTGGTCCATTGGGACAAGCTTTGTGCCTAGCATTCGACTGCGCTTGTAATAAAAAGAGAAAATAAAATTTTGTGATGCAACCATGTACTTCAGTTGCATAGAAGGTTGGACCACCTCACAAAACACTGAACTACATGTCTTCTTATCCCAACCTTTATCCAAAAATTGTGGCATGCATGCCGAATTTGTTGCTTTAACTGTGAACATTGTTTTTGAAACCTTTACTGGAAAGGTATTAAACAAGTCTACAAAAACTGTGAGAGGCATGCACAAAGAAATTTTTACTATCCTAGTGGCAATATTGGGCCTCAGAGCTTTCTGTACTTCTGTAAAAAGCTTCGCCCTATATGCCTCTGTAACACTAGAATGTGGGTGAGGCCAATCCACCGAATTCCACGCCGAAAGGTCTTGTTTTATTAATACACCATGTGTGATAGCTTTGTCCAGCAACTGATAAAAATGATCAGTAAAAAATATACCCGATTGAGCTAGCTCTGTTGCACATCGACCTTGGTATTGTTGTTCTCCTATCGATCCATGCAGAACATCTATAAATCCCAGAATACAATCGATGTTTTGCCATGTCTCATACGATGAAGGATATAAATCTGAAATAAAACAACATAAGAATGTCAATAAGTTAAGAGAGAAAGCTTCATCTTAAAAATCCATACACCTCATGAAGGAAAAAACCACAATAGAAAAGAAACAATTAGGCCTGTGTTGCGGAAGATTTTTTGGATAGTCTCGCAAGACAAGTTCTTTATACATGTACACGTGCTGAATCAAAACTTCTTTCACGGATATCTTCCATTTGGTGATTTTAAAATCTTGTACTCTTCCCTTCCACGATGCCAAGAAAATGTTTTTTGTCTGGGGTCTTTTTCTTTTGCTAGGTTGCATGAGCACCCATGCTCCTTTCGAAACACTAAACCTTTCCCAAGTTCCTTCTGTTTTGACTGTACTTGAATTCTCTACCGACGAAATAGAAGAAGCAGGTCGACGGGGTAAGGATGTTTGGTATAATTCTGCCTTCGTAGCATTATCATCCATAGAGCGTCTTCCACAAGAACGGCTGTGGTTTTGGTTCACCATGGAGATTTTCTGAATCTGTAACAATAGCAAAGTAATGTAACTAAGATAACAATTTGAAGTTTTAAGAAAGAGAAAGTGGGCAAACAGACAGTTGACGAGAAACATCTTACTCTACGCCAAACAGGATCAAGGGAGCAGTTTTGGAAAAGAAAGGCTGTTGCACAATGAGGCAATGGTGTAGAATGGTAGACCTTTCGCACGAAAGGTGGCACAACATTTGAAAATTCAAAGGAAGGTGGAAGCAGGAAGGATCTTGTCAGATAAAATGTCAGTTTAGATTCTATCTTCTTGTCCAAAGATCTTCTAAGAATAAAAAACCAATCTCCTCATTAATGTAGCACGCTTGTACTTACATAAAGTATTGTTTCTTTTTTCTATTTTCTCTTATTTTTGTGAATTTTCAACGTTACATTGGCCTTCTATTGATTGGTTGAGAGCTTATTTTTCCAAACCGTAAAAGGCCCCAAAATGAGCTCCCTTTTTTCCTAATGAGAGAGAGGAAAAGAGGAAAAGAGATTGAAAGAGGGAGACATATGCTCATGCATAAGCATAAGCATAAGAGAAGGAGACATATGCTCATGCTTATGCTTATGCTTATGCATGAGCATAAGAGAAGGAGACATATGCTGATGCTTATGCTTATGCATGAGCATAAGAGAAGGAGACATATGCTTATGCTTATGCATAAGAGGAAGAAGAGGGAAAGGAAACAAAGCATATGCTTATGCTTATGCATGAGCATATAACCATAAAAGAAAAAGAGAGAAAGCTTAAGCATAAAAGAAAAAGAGAGAAAAATAGATTGAAAGAGAGGAAAGAGGGGGGGAAAGAGAGAGGAAAAGAGATTGAAAGAGGGAGACATATGCTCATGCATAAGCATAAGCATAATAGAAGGAGACATATGCTCATGCTTATGCTTATGCTTATGCATAAGCATAAGAGAAGGAGACATATGCTCATGCTTATGCTTATGCTCATGCATGATGTTTTGAATGCATTTTACATATTTTTACTAAACCCTATACCCCTAGGCCCTAAACCCTAATTCCTAGACCCTAGACCCTGAACCCTAGACCCTAGACTCTAAATTCTTCATCTTATACACCAACCTATAAGCCCTAAACCCTAGACCCTAAACCCCAGATTCTAGACTCTAAACTCTTAACCTTATACTTAAACCTAGAAGTCCTAAACCTTAAACCCTAGACCCTAGATTCTAGACTCTAAGCTCTTAAACTTATACATTAACCTACAATCCATAAACCCTAAATCTTAGACCCTAGGCCCTAACCTTAATCCTAAACCTTAGATTCTAAACCCTAGATTCTAGATTCTAAAGTCTTAACCTTATACATTAGCCTATAAGTCCTAAACCCTAAACCCTATATCCTAAACCCTACACCCTGAATCCGAAACCCTAGACTCTAAACCCTAGATCATAGATTCTAGACTATAAAATCTTAACCTTATACACTAACCTATAAGCCCTAAACTACAAACCCTAAACTCAAAACAGTAAACCCTAAACTCATGACCATAGATGGTTGCCCCTACATCCTAGACACTAAAATGTAGATCTTAGATCTTAGATCTTAGAACCTAGACCTTAAACCTTAGACCCTAGACCCTAAACCCTAGACCGTAGATCCTAAGCCCTAGCTAAACCCTAAATTCCAATCAATAATTTATAAAATATATTGATTTGTGCAATAGGTTGTGTGCACCCCCAACCTATTGCATGTGCAATAGATTGGGTTTCCTTGGGTGTATCTGCAACATGTTGCTTGTGCAATAGGTTGGGGGTGCATATAACCTATTGCACAAATCAAGAAAATTTTATGATTTGTGCAACAGGATAGGTGCACCCCCAACCTGTTGCACAAATCATCAAATTTTCTTGATTTATGCAACAATCCCTTTCCCCCTCACAAACCCATTGTGTATCCAATAGGTTGGGGGGGGGGGGGGGACGTGATCCCTCCCTCCTCCACCGCCTCCCCCCCTCCACCTCCCCCCCCCCCGGCGGCCTTTCTCTCCTCCGCCTTTCTCTCCTCCACCCCTCCATGGCCTCCCCCCACTTTGCCCCCCTCCACCTCCTAACATCTAGCTCCCCACAAACAATTGACAACACAACATAGGATAACATATTATATCCCTTGCTCCACGTAAATGGTATATATTATGTGGCATCCATGTAAGAAAGATGATATGTCTTATGTGGCATCCACATAGAACACATGTGCATCCACAATATATTATGCAATGAACTGGTGTATTTATACACCGCCTATATGTTAAATTCAACAAACTCTTTCCAATCAAATGGTGTATCTATACACCATCTATTAGTCTATATTTGTGTGGAGGTGACCATTGTAATGCAAATTTAACCATCATGATGTATTGAGTGAGGTCACCACTTACAACTTTGGGAAAATTTTAGCTTTATTAGGCCATATTTATGTCAAAGTGACTCATTTAGTGCTCCAAAAAATCCAGGTTTGGAGTTCCAAGTGATACTGAGTGGAGGGTATTTGCTCAAAAACAAAAGTCCAAACGAAGAGAAAAAGTACAAATGTTTTGAATAGTGTGTTCATATTTTGGGACTTTGTTTCAAATGTTTACAAGTCTGTAGGTGCCTAATATAGTGTGTTTTAAACATTATTTTGCACTAAGATATAGAAGATCAAGAATAGCAAGATACATTACAAGAGTTTTTCAATTTGCATTGAGTTTGCGTTCATGGTCATAACATGAATTAGTGTATCCATTTTTTGTAAAGTTTTGGAGTATACTCATATGAGCAACTTATAGGTTCCATATATTATTGACTCTTTATAATATATAACAAGCTTGATATCTAAAGTAAACTACACATTCCAAAACTTAATATAGGATCAAAGTTTCTCTCAAATAATATAAGGTTGAGAAGACTTGATACGAGAAAATAATATAGCTGTGCATTTTTATAGGTTTCATCAAGCTTCTAGGGATGTTGGTGGTGGAGGGAGATCATGCTTGGAGTTGAACAAGGACAAATGACATTGTTTTATGACACATACGAGGATACTTTTAAATGTTAGAGATGAGAGAATGGAGGACATGATGGGTACAATCTTTAGAGGCATGACCGAGCATGAATATGTCTTGTCCGAGTCCAAGCCATGATGAGGAAGTTGCAATAACCCCTTTTATGACAACAAATGATTGTTGAAGCTATGGTCTTGCCTTTCAATCCTAAATTTGCAAGTGACTTAAGTGTGGTTAGACACCAATGTCTTATCTTTTCTGAGGCAAGTCTAGATTCTTGAGTTTAAGGCATAGGGTTTAGTGTTCACAGTTTACAGTAACTATTGGCAATCATATCATCACATTATTATGTGTGAGATTATGATTTGGTAAAGTTTATAAAAAATATGTTACCAGAACCAAATACCATGATGCCAATAAGAAACAAAGTAAAGAAGAAATTGATGAATGTTGGCATGGATTAAAATACTATCCATGCTTGCTCTAACAAGTATCATTCTCATCAGCTACCATTTTCATGGCTTAGAAAGAATATTTCTTTTTTTTTCAACATGCATCATGTATGAGCATAGAAAAGCATGCATCGGTGGTATTCTAGCCATACAAATAATACTTGATGGGCACGATACTTTTCATGGGCCTTAAACTCACCTATTTTAAGTTTTGTGCAAAGTATCATATCCATCCAGTACCATTTTCATGATGAAGAAAGAATATGTCCTTGTTTTTCACCATGCATCATGCATGAGAATAGAAAAACATGCATTGGTGGCCTTCTATGGTATCCAATGGGAAATATACTTTGAGTGGATCTTAAATCATCTATTTTAATGCCTATGAGAATTATCATTCCCATCAACTACCATTTGCATGGCGAAGAGACAATATTTCCTTGTTTTTAAGCATACCTCATGCATGAATGTAGAAAAACATGCATCAGTGGTCTTCTAGCCAAGTAAATGGTACCCAACGGGCATGATACTTTGCCAAAATCATAAAACCACCTATTGTAAGTCTCATGAAAAGTATCATTCCCATTAGGTACCATTTGCATGGCTTGCAAAGAATATTTCCTTATTTTTAAACATGCATCTTGCATTAGTGTAGGAAAACATGTGTCTATGGTCTTCTAGCCATCATATAAATGGTACCGAATGAGCATGATACTTTTCATGGGCCTTAGAATTACCTACTTTAATACTTGTGCAAAGAATCTTGTCTATTAGGTGTCATTTTCATGGCTTGGAGAGAATATTCCTAGTTTTTCAGCATTCATCATGCATTTTTTATGCAAAGCATGCATCGGAGGTCTAGCCATGAAAATGGTACCCTATGGGCATGATACTTTTTAAAAGCATGAAAATAATTTATTTTAATGTCATCACAAAGTATCATGCTCATCATATATCATTTGCATGGTAAAGAAAGAATATTTCCTTGTTTTTCACCATGCATCATGCATAAGCGTAGAAAAACATGCATTGGTGGTCTCCTAACCATGCAAAATGGTACTCAATTGGAATGATAGTTTGTATGGATATTAAAATAAACTTTCTTAAGGCTCGTGGAAAGTATCATGCCCATCAAGTACTACTTTCATGGCTTAGAAAGAATATTTCTAGTTTTTCAACATGCATCATACATGAGCATGTAAAAACATGCATCAGTGGTCTTCTAGCCATGCAAATAGTACTTGATGGGCATGATACTTTGCATGGGCCTTAAAATCACCTATTTTAGGACCTGTGCAAAGTATCATGCCCATAAATAACATTTTCATGGCGAAGAAACAATATTTTCATACACTATGCACGGAGAAAAACATATATCGGTCGTCTTCTAGCTATGCAAGTGATACCCGATGGGCATGATAATCTTAATGCGCCTTAAAATCACCTATTTTAATACTTGTACAAAGTATCATGCCCATCAAGTACCATTTTCATGGTTTGGAAAGAGTATTTCCTTGTTTTCAACATACATCGTGCATGAGCATAGAAAACACACACCGATGGTCTTTAGCCATGCAAATGATATCCGATGGGCATGATACTTTTCATGGTCCTTAAATTCACCTATATAATTCTCATTAGGTGTCATTTGTATGGCTTGGAGACAATATTTCGTTGTTTTGCACCATGCATCAGGCATTTTCGATGCAAAACATTCGTTGGTGGTCTTCCAGCCATGCAAATGGTACCGATGGGCATGATCCCTTTCATAGCCCTTAAAATCACCTAGTGTAAGGCTGATAAAAACTATCATGTCCATAAAGTACCATTTGCATGGTGAAAAAAATTATTTCCTTGTTTTTCACCATGCATCATGTATGAGCATAGAAAAACATGCATCAGTGGTCTTTTGGCCATGAAAATGGTACGTGATGGGAATGATACTTTGTATGGGCCTTAAACTCACCTAGTTTAACAAGGATCATGCCCATAAGATACCATTCTCATGACTTAGAAAGAATATTAAGTTCTTTTTCAATATGCATCGTGCATGAGCATAGAAAAATATGCATTGGAGGTCTTCTAGCCATACAAATGGTACTTGATGAGCATGATACTTTTCATGGGCCCTAGACACATGTAGTTTAATTCTCATGAAAGTTTCATGCCCTTTATGCATCATTTTCATGGCTTGGAGAGAATATTTTCTTGTTTTTCACCATGCATCATGCATTTTTTATGCAAATTGTGCATAGGTGGTCTTCTAGCCATGCAAATGGTCCCTGATGGGTATGATACTTTGCATGGCCCTTAAATGCACCCAGTTTAAGGCCCATAAATAGTTTGATACCCGTAGAGTTCCATTTACATGGCTAGAAGAGACCCAAGAAAAAACATGGGGATGATTAAGCTTACTTCTAAGGGAGGATAGCAAGAATAGCATAAGAACTAGAGGCCACCTACCTTGCACAATACCTATTACAAGATCTTTGCTTATCTCTAGCATTGAGGCTTAAATTTAAAATGGGGGACTGGATCATAGAGCAACAAAAAGGATTTATTAGAGGGAGGCACATCCTTGAGGTAGTTTTGACATTATGGGAAGGTTTGGCGCATGTAGAAGAGCAAGATATTTGCTTGATGAAGGTCAACTTTGATAAGGCCTACGATAGGATGGAGTGGGGTTTTCTACAGAGATAACACATGGATATGGGTAAAGGTCCAATGTTTTGGAGTTATGTTGAAATTCGCTTAGTACAAGACAAAGCCAAAATTGAATTAGGATTTTCCTTATAAGTTAATGGACAAACTTATGAGGATTTTCCTTTGCAAAGATCAATTAGACATGGATGTCCCCTCTTACCCCTCCTTTTTGCCAAAGGTGTAGACTCTCTAGGATGGCTTGAACATGAAGAAGTTGATGGAGGTAAAATCAAAGGTATTCAACTTCCTAGTGGTATTCAAATTGTTAGTCGACAATTCACGGATGACACCAACTTTGCCCGGATTCAAGGCAGTGATATATTGTTTGGACACATGTTGTGTGGCTTCAGCATCGAGGATTGACCATAGTAAGAGTGGTGTCTTTGAGACCAAACACCCTTGACCAGATCTTTTATTAGGTAAAGGATGCAAGTTCTTGAGAGAGGGTGAGATTTTTGGTTGTTGGGCATACTTAAGGGATTCAAATGTTTGAATAAAGATAGGTGGTACTGAGTTATCACAGAAAATAAAGGGGAGGTACCAGGGACTACAACCTAAATTGGCTAGAGAAATTTTGTGCTACGTCATTGTATTCACCTAATAATCATTTACTTTATTTCATGTTGGTATCCCTCATAAAGGGTTTCGATAACTCTCTATTTAAGACTTTTTTGTGGGGATGAGAGCTGGGACAAAGAAAGTTAGCCAAGGTCCAATGGAAATTCTACTTGCACAATGCCCAAGAATGTTGGTGGGTTTGTTATTGTCAACATTGAAAAATCATCAACCAAATTTATGAGGCAATGGACTTTAAAGGTGATGCTCAATCCTGATACAATTTGGCTAGAGCTATCTAGATGGAATGTTGAGATATCGAGCTCCACTCGTGATATGCCAGGGTGACCGTTGTGCATTTATGTCACCGACTTGTTAGCTACAGATGCGGTTGGTACACCACCGATGAATAATAGCTGGATGACAGCTATCCTTATGTACTCTAGTTCGTGGCTCAGTTAGTATGCCACCTTAGTTAGCTGAGTTTGGTTTGAGGGTTCTTCTATTTCTTTGTACTAGAGTTCTTTTGGCTTTCACAACTAAGAAGAGGAAAACTATTTTTCAGCCTCCACCTTTGTGTGTATTCCCCCATTGTGTATGTGAGAAAGCCACAAGTGAGACTCCTTCCTTCTCTCACACTATCTTCACATGGTATCAGAGCCTGGTTCGTGGTAAGGAGCTCAAGAAAGCAAACCAAGTTCATGGTGTCCTAGTAAGAGGACCATTGTTGCTTTCCTTTTTCGAGTTTGGGAGCAGATCTTTGCAGGTGGCACAGTTGGAAAGTGCAAGAGTGCATTGTCTCAGATTGAGACACCCTTCGCAGAATACTACTAAGGTTAAGCCTTTGCGAGCTTAAGCACTTGAAGTTCTTCCTGGAAGGGTCCACCATTTTTGAAAGTAAACAATATGTGACCAAAGGGTCGGATTTATGGAAGGATATGTGGAGAGCTTGGGAGAGTCTAAGACCTTTACTGATATGGAAAGGCTTTTCAAAGAAGACATGCACTTTTTGTAGTCGAGATTTGATTTGATTTTTGATAATACAGAGGGACTCATTGATCAGAGAAACTTTTATTAAAGGGGCTCTTAGATTGAATATAAAAGATGAATAATATTCATTAGGCATGCCCAAAAGATTGGATAAAGTAACAAAGAATGGAAATAGAACTAAAATGAGACAAAGAATGGTAATCATGGTAGATGATGAGAGAGAAGACACATGTTATTCTACACCAACCATGCTGTATATGTGCTTGTTTTTCCTCGAGTGCTTAAGCAACCATGGCCACTGGCTTTGCCACATCTTCGAAAAATGCAAGGGGAAATACAAAAGTGCATTGAGCCACTAACGTTCTAGGGAAATACAAAAATGCATTGAGCCACTAACATTCTAGGGGAATACAAAAATGCAGTCGACACCATCTTACAACAAAGGTTGTATAAAGCCTCTCCTATTGGATAATACTATTCCACTCAAACCCATGAAAAAATTGATCTTAGATCATTGGAGCGGGTACACGTGTGTAGTTTGCATGCCGTACTGTGTATACTTGATAAGTTACTCTATCTCCATCTAGTTTATGCTTGGAATTCAAGGCCACAGCAAGTATCTGCACAATGCATTGCAAAAGCTGAAGAACTACTCTCACTAATGGGACTTCACGGAGGCAATGTGAAGCTTAAGCATGACAAGAAACAATCAAGAAAGACACAAAATCTTCCTCCTAGGAAAGGCAAGGAGGTTCTTGTCCAACCACAATGCTAATAAAGAAAAACATACATTGGCTCAAAGCACCCTAGGTTGGGAGTACTAGAAAGATTTGTGTGAGTGCACCACAAATCAAGCTTCACATTCGCGAATTGCTACTTTGAGAGCAAAACTGTGGACAAAGCTTGATGCATTTATAAAGTTGCTTAAACAAGGTCAAACAGATGAGCTTTATTATGAGAGATTCAGGACAGCATTGGGAGAATTCATATCATTGATGGTAGAAGCATGGGGGGAGTCACATATTACACATTACATGGTAATCCTCCTTAGGTTGAAATTTTGTGCTTTAAACTTGAGTCAGTTTATGTTTCTAATACAATGTTTTTCTTTACAGCATATTCTTTATGCACATGCACCATGGTTTGTGGAGCAATGGGGCCCTCTGTCCATTTGGAATACTCAAGGAATGGAGAAATCACACTATAGAGCAAAGGCAGCATACTTCGAGAATACAAGGCATGGGGGTGGTATCGCGCGAAGCAATGCACTACACGAAATGTTTGATTTGTTTTATAGATGTCTAGAGGCCAGGACTCTCAAGCGCGATAAGGTAGAGGTCTCAAGTCTCGCCAAATCAGTTCAACATGTGAAGAAGACAAGGAGATGTGCTGCTTAGAAGTCCTCAACAGGGAGCCAAGGGGTTGCGCTTTGGTTGCAACGTAGAGTCAGACAGGGGAGGCGTTGGGTCCTAAGAGAGCCCCAAATGTAAAATGTTTGATTAATAAAGTTAACACTATTTTGAGTCAATTATAGATTCCAAAATTCACAATTTTGTTTGGAAATTGCAGAATTGCATGTGTGACATGGCAAGGCAGAGGGGTGAGTGGGTTGGGAGGGAGGGTAGTGAAGATTAAGTATTACCGAACTAGCGACAAAAGATTGGGGGGGAGGAGGTGCACTCAAAAAACCCTAATTTAAAAGAAAAACCCTAAAGTGCTTTAAAAAAAGACTATATAAAGCACTTCAAAACCCTAAAATCCCTCATTTCTATGGCACGAGTTAAGCAAACTGCTAGACCCACTGGATGCCGTTTAGATGCTACCCATTGTCCTCCTCACAATGCCATGGCCTCCGAACACACTGCAAGCCCCAGTGACCAAGAAGGCAATGATCACCAGGGATCTGAAGGCGGTTCTCATCATTAAGAGTCCAAGCAACGTGAGTCCCCACCATCCGACTCTCATGGGGGATCCCAGGGATCTCAGCACCATGAGGAATCCTAGCACGATGAAGGATCGAAGCACAATGAGGGGTCCTCTCAGTCCTTCCACACAACTAACCATGGAAGTACAGAGGTCTCCCGAGAGGGGCAAAATAGTCCAGTCAATCCTGATCAACTACCCCTCCCTCCTCCATGGGGTCCTGGTGTGGAGCATCTAGACCAACAAGGGGAGCAAGAAAGGCAAAGAGAGGAGATGGAGAGATTACAAGGGCCACAACAAGAGGAAGTATTTGGCGGGCTCACAAAATTTAATGAACCTTGGCCCCAATCCTCCAACCAAGCAGACTGCACGGAAGAGCACCATCAACCCTCTGTGCCTTGAGATTATCAGATATGAGGAGCCTCTAGTACAAGCTGAGCAAGAGCCTTAGCCTGCTGTCTCACAGCCTTGTGAAAAGGAAAAGAGACCAAGCACAAAGCAGACCCCTAGGCACGAGAGGCC
This sequence comes from Dipteris shenzhenensis, assembly GCF_047967505.1. Taxonomy (NCBI): domain Eukaryota; kingdom Viridiplantae; phylum Streptophyta; class Polypodiopsida; order Gleicheniales; family Dipteridaceae; genus Dipteris; species Dipteris shenzhenensis. Next base: position 4,353,544 of record NC_141610.1, on the reverse strand, counting down.
ACCTCGAATGACCCAACAGACACAAGAAGAGGAGTCTAAAGAGATGGTTGCAAGGGAGGAGAGGCGAAAGAAGTTCAAAGCGGACAAGCGGCCATGGAGCCATGTCCAAAGGCCAGTGCAGGGTCCCCCCAAAGATTAACAGGTGCAAAAAATCAGGAGTGAAGGCACTTCAGGATATCCACAAGTTTCAAACCACTGTGGACAAAATCTCATTCCCCGTGCACCCTTCCAGTGTGTTGTACGTGAAATAGCACAGCATTACAAGAGTGATGTGTGTTTCACTTGAGGCGCTATGGGAGCAATTCAGGAGGGAATGGAGCAGATGACAATAGGTCTTTTTGAAGACGCGAACTTATGTGCTATCCATGCCAAAAGAGTAACAGTGATGGACAAGGACCTTGCACTCGCCAAGCGCATCTGCTCCGATCCCTCCCTTAGGCCCTAGATGTTGTTTAGGTTCATTTGGTGTAACCTAAATCATTCTGTAAATCTCTACCCTTTGAGGCCAATGAATAAAAGATATTTTTATGTTCTATTATTGTTCCCATGTTATTATACATGTTACGTGATGCTTTCCATCAGTTTATGCAAGTTCACTGTGAATTTGAGTGGTCAAATGATGTTTTTTCACCGTGGTGCAGAAGGCAAATGTGTTCAGCATCATGCGGAGAGCCCAAAAATGGTAAAACCCACTATATGCGCCATAGCAAGTTTTACCATTTTTGGGCCCCTGTGCGATGCTGAACACATTTGCCTTCTGCCGCGTGGTGAGATTCTTACTGGATGCTCAAAAATGACCATTATAGCACAAATATTTATCTGATCGCATGCTTTTGAACAGAATAGTGAATGAAGATATAAATGCCAACAACAATTAAAGTTACAAAATACAATGACAGTATAAAATAAATTTTGTAAAAGAACACAAAATGGGGCACTGTATAAAAAGTATAGTTGTATTCATATAAAATAAAATTTCTATACAATAAGGCTTCAGAGCCTTTCCCTCTTCTCTAAAACACTGAGAACATTGGGCTCTGAATTCCCAAATACACTCCTAGCTCTAAACCTAGTCGATAGAGAGTCAATGCTATTGTCGTTGCTGGCCAGGGACATGGCTGCTGCCATCAATGCCATACCTTGAAAATTGGTTCCAAAGGCTTTGAGGGTAGCCATGCGGTTCACCAAAATGACCTTGTCAGCATTGCGATTGATGTCAGCATGACCAATCACTCTTGACAAGGCCTTGCACTTCAAGAGGTCATCAGTGCCATGTGGAGAAAACTTTTTGTGGATAACCACAAAGCGCCCTTTTGCTTGGCCAAGGTAATGTGCTAGTGAGTGATCTCGGCCGAAGCTACTATGAACAAGGCCTTGCCGAGATGAGAAGGTCGACCTCAAATGCCTCCTGCAACAGTCCAAAATTACATTAGAATTCCATTAAAGCAAAAGTATACCAAGAGAGAAGAAATTCAAAGCTCATAGTTTCTTACCACTATGGAGTCATCATGCTCAATCCCTTCCTCTTTGTCAATGAGGATGGATCCAGAGGCCTCCTGCTATCTGGAGTGAGATGTGGAGGCTTCTTCTAGAACATCAAGTAGGTCGAAGTAGATTGATGTCTCTGCATCTTTGATTTGGGCCAATGTTAAAGCAATAACCTCTTCTATTGAATCATCTGCTCCCAAAAACCCAAGTTCTTGCATAGTCATGTCCACCTCATATCCACACAGGATACCAAGAGCTTCATCCTCCAGGAGACCAAACATAACCTCTATGTCATGGAGAAAGAGGTATTGTTCTCCATCGACAAGAAGGGGAGCAAGAAACCATATCATTGTTGCGGGGTCAACAGAGGTGGTGCTCGAGGTGGTTGGAATTTGAGAAGTAGAATGGGGTTTAGGAGGTCGTTGGAGCACTTCCAAGTCCAATGCAGCTTCCCGCTCCTCAGCTTCTTCATCTATGGGCTCTTCATTGTAGATGTTGGGCTCATCTACAAAAATAAGAGGATTGAAAAGGGCAGGGCTTGAGGTCGAGGCCTCCTCTTCCATTTGTCCCTCTTGGAGAAGGAAAATAAAGGTCATTTCCTAGGATAGGGACCTATTTCCTATGTTTCCGATGACTCCACATGCTAGGAGGTCATCAGTGTCCACCTCCCTAAACCCTAGGGGTGTGAGCTGGGCTCGAAAGCGATCTAAATGCTTCACAAACCTGGGTTCTTGATTGAACAAGTACTTCAAATAATCAATTGGGACCCATCTTTTTGTAGACTCATCAAGTTGATATGCAAAACTCGCGATGTAGTCTTGCATGTACTTGATGAGGTCTTCAAAATCATCTCGGGCTCCCAAGAAGGTGCCTAGGACATCTATGCTCTTATCAAAGACTGGAAATAACTCCTGCTCTCTATCAATTAATGGAGTATGGGAGATGAAATCGTGGAAGGCAGACCTAGCAGAATCCATGGTAGTTTGGTAGCTAGGAGAACTATGCCTATGATAGTGAAACTTTGAAACTGAAGTAACTTTATAACCTATATATACCCAAATGTTCTAAATATAAAAAATAAAAAGAATTATAAATTTTTTGGAAAAAAGTTGACATTAACATGAAACAAAACCATTCAAAACATCAAAATTAATTGCACCACTATTAATTGAAAAATGTCAAAATCCACAATTGTTCCACCGCACATTTTCTAGACAATCTTCAATATTGCAGGAGGGATAAAAGTGGCACTATGCACGAGCTTCTCTGCACACTTTCCTACCTTTTCACCATTTAAGGTAAAGTGAAAGGACTCAGACATGCCATCCTCCATGACCAATAGGTGTTCCCGCACGTCCCTAAGAGTCCACTGTGATGTGACAGTCACATTCTTGACATCTCCTAAATGAGAACCAATACATAAACTTACCCCTGTATTATCATCATCGTTAGAGTCAAGGGGGAGCCAATTGCCACCTGTTTTCTTCCAGCGCCTATATTGGAAAGCAAAATATAACATTTGGCAGGAGATGTGGTACTTGACAACCACATTGTCCTTACATACATGGCATTGAACAAATCACCCTTTTGTTCACCTGACCTGCTTCCCTTATTCACCCCAAGCAATTCGTCAAGGGCATTCTCATGTACGCACTTGCATGACCACATGGTTTTTATTCTGTGCCTCTGGATATTATGAAAACAAGAAGCAAAAATGTGCAGAGGCATAAACCAAGACATTCTTACCCATTTAGAGCCAAATGTAAACTTCATGGCCATGCCCACATCCTTTGCAATCTTTCCTTGTATGATTGCATTGTTCTTGTGTCCACCATGCTGCAATCCATGTCTTCAAGTTGTGGTGTTGCAATGCATTGAAGATGGTCATAGACTGATGCCATCCTTGGAGTAATGTACTTGGCATTATACCAATAGATATTTCTCTGTTTCAAAGTAGAGGACTTCTCTCCAGCATGCATTTGCCTTCCTAAATCCTCATGAATGGTAGTAAATTTACCTAAGAAGCACTCGTCTGGTTCCCACTCCTCAAAGTCTGAAGAAAATACATCTGCTATGCACAAGTGCTATTTCAAACTGACTCATTACATTGGTTCTATTTCAAAATACAATTTCAAGCTAACTCATTACACTTCAAAATCTTACACAAAATGCAGACTTACAATGCAATGGTATTGTCGATTGATTGCTTGATAGAGGAAGGCCCATGTCCTTCCCCATGTAGATGTGTTGCACCTTTGCAAGCAATCCTTTCTTCTCAAGCTTGAACTTAATGATGCGGCCCTTCCATTTATGCAAAAGATCACCTCTTTTGCTCTTGGGAAGCTTATGTGGACCCTTGGCAGATCCTCTCATGACTATCCAATCATTCAAGGTGTAGGTGCAAGGCACCCATTCACCCAATGCATTTTTGCTCCTGTGGGACACAGAGTACATGTATGGTCTCCTCACCATGCTTATACAGAGGTCACAACAGCAATAGTGGACTAGAAAGTGTAGCTTGGAGGGAGAGATCAGCTCCGATAGAGGGAGAGAGAGGGAGAAGGTATAGAGGGTGCAATTGAAGCTTGAGAGAAGCTCCAAGAGGTGCTATAGCTAGGAATGGAGGGAGAAAGAGTAGAGGGGGATGAGTTGCTGCTCCAGGAGGTGTTGTAGCTAGGAATGGAGGGAGAAAGAGCAGAGGGGGATCAGCAGCCATTACAGGAGGTACTATAGCTAGGAATGGAGGAAGAAAGAGCAGAGGGGGATGAGCAGCTGCTGCTGCTATAGGAGGTGCTATAGCTAGGAGTGGAGAGAGAATGAGCAACTACTATAGGAGGTGCTGGAAAGGGAGAAACACAGTGGACCAGAGCAGGAGGGGGCAGAGAAGGTGCCAAATGAGTTCCCACGTTTGAAAAATGGAGGGAGAATGGAGCTGGACCAATGGAGTTGGACCAGAGAAGAGGAGGGGGCAGGCCTGTAACAAGATGAGAGGGGGGAAAAGTTTGCCCAGAAGGGCCCACCATCTCTTGAATGACTTGTAGGTTTGTTTGGCGGAGGTGCATATGGGAGAAGGCTCAAGCATGGGTTGAGGGGGGGGGGGATGGATTGAGTGGTCCCTAGTGTAAGAGGAGTAGCCAATAGGGGCTGTTTGCAGGTCTGCCCACCCTCCACCTCAACATGGCATTGCCCCACAAAAAGGACCACTCCCATTGGTACACCTCAAATACCTCACTAATCCCTTGAAATTAGGAAACACTAATTGGGGGCCCTTTGGAGACCCCAATTCTCCCCTAATGAACATTTCCTTTCCCAAGCACTAGAATACAGCACCAGTCCTTAAGGGAGAGTTGTAACAGCAACAACTTCATGGAATCTGGATTTTCTTTTAGTTCTTGAGAATCCAACTCAATGATGGTGTAGTGTACAAGTTTGCTGAACATAGTTAACACAACTTGGCACCCAAGGGAAGGGGCAGGGAGGGGCTCCGAATATCCCAACCCTTTCAAATCGTGATTGTACGCAGAGAATTGCTGCAATAAAAATTGCATCAAGCATTCCATTAGCACAAGAGATTTTTGTTATCCTTACATGGTAATGCTTATGTGTGTTTGATCCTATCTACTAGTAGCTTTTCTCTTCATTATCTGTTCAACATTTTCTTTTCTTGTAATTTCAAGTCCCTATCATACTTATAAGATGCCAAGCTTATCTATGTCTATTCAGGAACAACCCCTATTATAACAATTTCTCCATTTCCAAACATAGCATCTCTTTCCTGTAGTATGCAATACCTGTTCCCCAACATCAACACCCTACTATGAGTTGTATTCACACATTTAACTGGTACTGAAGCAAGGTACAACTTTCTTCATAAAAATTTTCTTTTGGATATGACAGGAGAAATTCTTTTCTTTTTGCTACTACTTTTATAAAACACATTTACATTCTAGGTTCATGTTATGAAACTACATTGTGTATTTCAATACTTCAAAACAGTAATCTTTTCCAGACAATCTGGAAGACCCATACAGATATTCTTTTGAATAAACAAATGTATACCCAACTCCATGGGTTCTTCTAATAATGTATACATTCCTCTATTTAGCATTGTACACCCTGTCAATGTTTATCATATGTCTTTGAGTGTAATTCCTGTTATACCCCAGTCACCATCAAAATTCAAAAGGAACCTTAATTCTATATGTCAAGTATGAATTTCTATATCAGTTCTAGATTGTTCCTACGTCCATCATGGCACATTTTACTAAACTATTATTAGAATAGTTTGTGTGATTAGTAATTTTCAAAGCAAAAAAGTAATGGGTTATCCCCATCAAAGTGTTCCTATTACTGATTCCAACTCCTTCCTCTAGATCTTCACTTCCAAACTTCATCATAAATGTTCTCAGAGAACTGTGCAGAGAAATATAGGGACTCACCAGCCACCATCCAAACAAACATAGTTAGCTCAATTTGGGAAGGCACGCTTCAATGCCCCTATACAATTGTTATCCATGTAACTCCACAACAGTAATTAGACATAATGACTAATGAGCTCTCTTTTCAACCAATACAGCATGTTAATGAAATTCTAGACTCAATAACTAGTAGAATTTGTGGTAGACTTCCAATAACTAGTAAAGTGTCGATGTCCATCCTTACAATATGAGTAAAAAGATTATGGGGTCCTTATTTCATTAGGACTAAAATTTTTTAGAAATGGATTGCCTAATGATTATAGTTTCCATCACCTATTTTGTTGGTTAAAAATCATTCTTCTATCTGTATATATCCACAATTCACCATTGAAGGTAGTGGGAGTTGTAGTCCTACTAACACATTGCATCATACATCATTCCTCGCTTGGTCGTAAACTTATATTTGAAAAGTAAAGGTGATTTACTTCCATCTCCATGGATGGGAGTATTTCATACATATGCTGTAGGCTTGAGATTAAACAGTATCCTGTAAAAATATAGTTCTGTCCCAACTATGACCATGAAGGTCTCATTATCAGTTTTCCCACTTCATCTTTTTCATTTAGAAAAAGTTTTAAGACCTTAATCCCTTTCATCAAACAAATCCCATTCTCTTATTTACTACTTAGAACGTCGTTTAGAGTAAGCGACCCTTCTGTCAGTATGCTCAGGGGTATGATATGGATCAGCGTGCTATTGTAATAATGGAGACCCCGTTGCTCTAGCCCTAAAACTAGTGACAACAATCCTTTTCCATCAAAGATTGTAGTGTGGTGAGCCTTCCTATACTGGCCAACTCTCTATACTCCTCCATGGGAAAATAGAAGCAATAAATGTTCTCTATTGACACAAACAAAAGTAGAAGAGGCGATATCATAAATCGTGAGGGTATATCAATCCTTAGAATCAGCTTTTGGGTGAATCGTAATAAGGAGTCCAGTAGTCGTTGTAATGTGGAGCAATGTGGAACAATCAGCATATTGTTTTTTGACGAGCCAACGTTCTTTTAGTATCACAAGGTCTCATAGTCCAACACTTCGTGGTGGCTAACGCCCATCCACCATGCACTAGTTGTGGTGAAATAGTGTGAGTGCGTGCCCTGGCATGCATGTGAGTAGATGATTATCAAAGCAATACACATATCACAGAATTAATAAGTAGCATAGTGGGACTAGGGAGCGTATTTTTCATATATAGCCGGGGTCCGGAGCTTCCCCATGCCATCAGATGGTACTCCACTCTACCATTGTTATGATATTCTTGTACTAGGAAAAGACACGGGCATTCGTATGAGGGGTAAGCTTATATCAGACATCGCAATTAACTTTTTAAGGATGAACCTGGCTGTCTAACATCCTGATTCCATTGTTCATTCATAGTATATAATGACTTGACTGTTTGTGGTTTCTCCATTGTTATGGGAGAAAGGAAACAAATGATCAAACATACTGCACCGAGGTAGTACTAGGTTAAAAATTAGAGTCATATGGGCCGTAAGGTGGAGTCACAATCTCGCATCCAACTGCACCAGGCAGCTTGTTATGCTTCTTTACTAATGGATCCCTCCTTGTGCTTTTAAATAGCACTCAGGCAACTCGCTTTGTCGAACCAATATCAAAACCTCTCCTTATGCTAGACGTTCCAAAGATAATTGAAGATCCTACATCTGTTAGCAACCCAACATGGTTTAAGCACTTTTCAACAAATCGTTGTATTTCTTGTGTGGTTGTATGATAAATCCTCCAAAGATGCTCAGGGCATGAGAGGCACATGAGCTTCTACAAACCTATCGTATTCAAAGAGCTTGGTCATGCAATCGGTGGTCTTCTTTATGAACAATATTATCATTATCAATCCAATATGGGAGAAAGCATCTCACTTCCCCACAAGCATACCGTGTTGAAGCGTATCCTTGTGAGACTACTAGGCCGAGCATGTACATTAAGCGTGGGTGAGTGACCTTCCCTGTGCAAAGAGCAGCAGTCCTCAGGTCATAACAGAGATTATAACATGAATGTTCATGCTATCAAAAGGGAGATAAGGGTAGTTGGGTCTCACCGTCTTCCCCTAACGAACATGGGTCGTTTTTGATACTTAGGCTTTTTGCATTCGATACAAAAGCTGAAAAACAGTGTGGGAATTCATTATGGCACAATTTTCTCGACCCACTAATAGCAGAGTGGCTTCCCTGTACTTCATCGAAGCACTTAGCACTACCTCCTATGCGTTCTTCCTGAGGGAAGAAGGAGAAGAACTACTATCGAAGTGGGCTACTCCTAACACGCTGGTAAATGAGGGATCCTCTCCTTGTACATTACAAGGAGGAAGATCCCATGGCATTACCCCTTCCTTTTTTTGTGTTTTTATAGGGTCATTCGATTAATGTACCCTATCCCTCTCTTGCTGTATATGGTATACTGCCATGTGTAGTGCTTAGCTTATCCGAGGATACCCTTCAAAATATTGCAAATTAAAATATTCTTTAGTCTCATTATCTGTAGTTACCCTACAACCCAACTCAATTCTGTACTTCGGGCTCCATTCCTATGGAATATTATCTGTATGCTTAAGATTTTGTTTACCTTCTCCCCTATCTAGCCATAGCCATTTCTTCTTAGGGGTGGTTCTGTGCATTAAGGCTTTATTGATGTTCATTTTATTAGAACCCTCCATCCTCCCCCTATCAAGGGAACGGGAGGGGTGTGTGTGTGTGTGTGTGTGTGTGGAAGACAAGATAACAACCCCTTTTGCATAGTGAAAAGACAAAAGAGTCAAGGTAAAGAGATAGAAAGACAACATTATAGAATTAAGGAAGAGTTTAAGTATGTAGGTAAAGCACCTACAAAATTGCATAAAATGTATATAAGAGCTTTGATAAGAAATGACAATCGGCTCTCAAGTTTGTCATCTTCAATTATTTTTCCTTTATCAATTTGTGGAACAAATCTTCTAGCATAGTTGAGCTAGTGGTAGTTGGCTTGGTCTCTAGCACCTCACCTTTGCATCCCAATAGATAGAGATGGCACCTCAACTATTCCCAATCTATATTTCCCCATTTGAATCTTTCCAACCTCTCATGGATATATGTGGCAACAATCTTTGACCAATTGGCTAGATGGCTCACGGCAACCTTCAACTCTTTCATAATGAGCATTTGTGGTATCTACATGTCCATTGTCTTCAACAATAACACTCTTTCTAGTAGGAGCCACCAAAATGTATTGAGGTTTGTGTCCTTGACGTTGCTTGGGACCTATTCCTAACCATGTATCCATGTGCCTTCAATGAAGCATTCATTGTATTGGTCCATCATAGCATCAATTGAGTCATCCTTGGTAGCTACAAAACCTCTCCCACTTTGTCTTCATTGACCATGACAATGCACCCCTTTGCTCATACTATCTTTTTGTTAGTATCGTATGGCTTTAAGTGTTGCATCATTGCTACACTTGTGATTGTGTGCAGCCCGTTTTCCAAACTTCTAACTTGACAGGGAAGATAGTGCAACATGAAGGTGACAATTTCCATTCACTTGCGTGGTTTCCATGTGGACAGTGTTCTACCACTAGAAGCACCTTTCTTGGATCTTCACAGTGAAAGTGTTCTTCAAGTTCGCCCAATGCTTCATCTCATTAAGGGGTGGTACTTTCACAATGTATAGTTCAAGCCATGTCATAGGGTTTGAGAAGAATGTATGATTCCAAAAGACATGAGTAATGTCCTTGTGTTGACACATTAGCTTGCTTTGAGAGCTCAATTCCTTCGCCTCTTTGTATGCAAAACTATTATTCTTTTCTTCATTATTGCAAAAGAAGTAGATTTGTTGGCAAAACTTTGCCAATTTTAATCATTTTGCATTGATAAAAGAACTTCATCAAACAAACATAATTTGTTTGGAGTGTTAGTGCAACAAAATGTTTTCATCTAGTCAAAATTTGCACGAAATGGAGATTGCTTTCAAAAATCATATCATTGTGGATCCTGATAGATTCGATATTGCTTCTAACTCCTCTTTTCTAGAGAAGCACCCTTGCAATACTGACATCATCAAATGCCTAATTGCTTATTCCTTCGTACTCACATTCATCATTGTTAGACATGCTTATCCAATCCATTCAAGCGAATGCAAACTCTAGCAATTGCTCTTGGAATGTTCTTCACAATGTTGGCATTGACTGGAGTAATGACCTGGCCGGTGCTAAAGAAACCGAATGGATGCCAACAACTATTTCAACTTCAAGATCTTTATTATATATTTGTTTGACTATCTTCTCGAGAATTTTACGTTGCTCCTTCCAATCGATTTGCAAGCAGACTACATAATCATAAAAAACATTCCAAGTTCGCTTCGCTCAAACCATTGGCTTCTACACAATTTTACTTGATGAAACTACAACACAATGCAAATTTTTCCTTTGTGTGAAACTCCACGTAAAAGAGCATATGTGCCTTGGAGTAATGAACACAAAACCAAACTTGCATTCATACTTCAAAGCAATGTTAAGTGCCAAAGAACTTGCTATATATTCATTGAAATGCACAAGGAAGTGCCTTACACTATGCAATCCATAATTCGTAGGATATATAGGATGAAAAACCCAAACATACCAAATTGCCAAAACTTGAACATTGAGCGTGCAATAGATGACATACAAACTGTTGAAGCAAGAGAGCTTTCTCTTACAAACAATACTACAATGACTCATTTAATAGACCTAAAGAAAACGTTGTCATAATAGTACTATTAATAACTACATAAGGACTATACAAGAGTCTCCGCAAGCTCCTTGCATATGTTGTAAAAGTTTAACATTTCGCTTGAAGCTACACAAAATGAAGCCATCCATGACTACTTTCCTGCTGTACAAGATAATATCGTTCATTGCAAGCTTCCTTCAAAAGAAAAATGCTTATGCTCAATATGTTTGAAAAGCATTAAAAAAATATTGTGCCTACCTTTTGCCATGTTAACATGCCACCTTGAAAGAAAACACAGCACACAAGTGTCTTAAATAACATAGAAGCGCGACTTGTTTCAATTTGTATCCCTTTTGCACAAATACGTGAGTTGACATTTAATGTTCAATATGACCTTAAGGGAAGCATTGTGAATGTATTCGCAGATGTTAATAGATCCCAATGCATCCTCCCACGGTTTCTTATTGATGGCGTAACGACCATGGTTGGTATTAAAAGAAAACTTCAATACACACATTTTTATATGAGTGGCTTAGTAAGGCCTACTCTCACAATGCGTGCATTGAATGAGCTTCTATCCAGTCCTTTGTACAAGACAGAAAAAGTTTCTTTGAACCAAGAATGGGGCAAACACATCCATTCTTTGCAAAAAAATAAGTTAGAGGACGACTCATTAACAACTACCTCCATGGACGATGAAAATGATAATTTGAAAATTGACACCTCATACATGGGATTTACAATAGTCAGCAAGTCATTGACTTTAAAGACTGTAAAACAATAAGTATTGCACCTTCCGAAGGCTTTTCTGGTCTAAGCATCTTTAAAGACAAAATTACAAAGAATTGGCATTCCCTAACCTCTTCTATGGCCATCCACGCATGTACATATACTGAATCTAACTTCTTACCAAGAAATTGCACAATGGGAACTTACAAACACTGATCAGCGCTTTGCATTAGCCATGGAAAACTTATTCTTCAAAACCATCAAAGTATGGTTTGTCAAGTATTGTCCTCAACTTGGGTACGCATGTATAAAGTGACAACTGGGTCGAAGACACACAGTATGAACTCAATGTTTTACACATCAAAAACTCATCTTTCATCGACACCAATCTTCCAAGTTACTCGTGAATTTCAAATAGGAAAAAATTTCCTCAACACCATTTGCAGACATCAATTCCCCATACAACCAGTAGCCACTCGAACAATTCATCGTTTGCAAGGGCTTTCCATGGACAGATTGGCATTTGATCCTACCGGCATCCAATCCCATGGCCTTGCTTACACCGCACTCTCACGCATCAGGGATCCATCTAACCTCTTCATCTTGCACACTTTACAAATGAAACTCATAAAAGTAGACAACGCAGTTTTATAAGAAATTGAACGACTACAAACCACACATGCATGGAAACTCGACTACGTCAACTTCACCCATCAATACATTGCAATGCTAACTATACAATCCTTGAACACAAGAACATTTGATAAACACAAGGAAGACATACTTTGCAATCAAAACATTCTTGCATCACATATACTCTTATCTACAAGATACACACACAAAATCACATCATAACCCTAACATTCTAGCTTCAAACATGTCATTGAGACAACACGCGTTGAAATTACTATGTAATTCAAAAAAGAACTAACTCTGATTAAGAAAGAATATTACTTTAATGATAGAGTCCAATGCCTCCTAACATTTTTTGAACATCAAACCTCTCAAAACATAGCCATAATAAATGTATATAAGCCACCAACAAAAACAAACACTTTAATTCATTTACTAGAATGCATACTAGGCAATTTTAATACAAACATTCCCACAGATATCTTAGGAGACTTCAACATTCACTACACAACAAAAACGAGTAACATGGACAAACTCCAAAATTTCATGGAACGGTATAAAATGAAACAACTCATATCCCAACCCACTACAATTCACAATTCAACATTGGATCATATTTGGACAAACTTACATTTAGCAAGGAGCGACTTACAGGAGCCTTGTACACATATTGGTCAGACCATTCAATAATATACACGACCCTTTCATGAACATATGTACAAGCCTATCAGGCAAGCCTATTGAATGAAATTCACCTTGTTTTTAAGGAATGCTCGAAGAGAAACACATAATCAATATATGTTTGTGAGTCCACTATCAAGCATTGGATCCATACAACGAAAACTCTCGCCAAATCCGAAATCGATAATGAGCTACGAACGACTCTTTCGGTGGCAACACTGATCGAGCCAATTACCACATGATCAGCTAGTACTATAAGAAGTTGTTTGGGCGCTAATCTCTGCATAACGGCGGGCAGACTGCAATAACGGATCCGAGAGAGAGAAAGCGCGCGCTCCATATCTTTGATTAGACATTCGTATCGTGGATGTGGGACGGCCCTGGAGTTGACGGAGGTGGACCTCCTTGTGGGAGCATACTAAAAACCTCAGTCCGTTGGCGCTTCCCCGTGAGCAACATACTTCGCCATGAATGGCAACGAGTTACTCATCGTACCCTGCAATGCCTTGACAGCAAGAAGCTTACGTACAAAGCTTAAGTACAAAGAGTCAGGATTTTTCATGTAATGAAGTGGTAGCGAATCGGAGTTACTAAGAGAAGACATGCAGGCCTTTTTATATACTAAATGGTACAGCCTTGGCGACAGAAAGGCAAGCACAACTTGGTCTACGATCAAATATGTGCAAATTCCAAGCAGTCTAAAAGACGCATGGACCCTTCTTGCGAACGATTGTACGCGTGGACTCGGAAACTCTGCCTTGCCGTTTCAAAACCCATCCGAGGAAAGACGAAAACTTGAGACTTTCCCTCGTGATATATGTCATCAAGTTCTTGCATATCACGTTCTAACTTCTGAATCCAACGCTTGCATATATGTATCGCCGGTTCGCATATATGTCAACGATGTGATCCACGGTTCGCCGTGGATCCACGGTTCGCCGTTTGAACTCGTCTATCCGTGGTGCTAGGAAAAATCTGGTCTTTTTCTTACCAAAGTATGTCCTCCTAGGATTAAGTGTACATCACACTAAATAAATTGTTTGACTTGTGGCACGGGGTACATTCTTGTAATGTCCAAATCCATGGCAAAGCCACGGGAATGAATTAGTAGAGTCCTATGCATCAGATTTTGCATGCCAAGCTTACTTGCACGTCTAACATGTCACTTGACCATAAGTGAAATTAGAGCATATGACAACTATAAACTAAAATCAATTTTGTTTCTAGAGCTTTCAGTAGCAAAAGCAAAGGGCATTGATCCCAAGCGAAAAGCCGTGCTTGAAGGTCCCCAAGGCAACCCCAACCTAGAAGAGTCGAGCTCGGAGAGGTGGAGCTTTCATCAACATCTATGCTCCACTGGCGGAAGAAATAGACCGGGATGAAGACTATGATGCAAGATGAAGCGCAGGCCAAAAGGCCACATTTAGCGTGCATCTCATGGAACATCAAAGGTGCATATGCTCTTTGGAAACAACAAGTGGTCAGGAGGATACTTAGCGCTCAGAAACCAAAGCCGGTGCTGGCTCTGCAAGAACTCAAAACGGGAGATAGAAACCTAGACGAAATCTGCATTCGAGGCTACAGGTGCATTAGCAACTACCCCCAGGCAGGTCGGAGGGGGCTACCCTCATTATCAGTGAATAACTCTGGGTGGCTACTGTCGAAAGTGCTCCAAGGGGAGTCTCATACATAGCGGTGGACCTGTCTTGCGATTAGGAAGTTAAGTTTATGGCCATTTCTGTCTATGCCCCGAACTGCTCCACTGAGAGAGCAGCCTTGTGGGGAAGGCTAAGATCTCTGGTAGAGGGGAAACATGCTTTACTGATCGGGGATTGGAACTCTAACTTCAGTGCCTGAGATCGATCTCACGAAGGTGCAGAGGCTTCAACTAATGAAACCGACGCTTGGCAGATGGAGGGCATCCCGACTCAATAGGATCTACTTCTTGCAAGGTGCTTCCTGGATCAAGCCTAGAGTTCATCGATAGGTGCTCATTGACTCTTTCACATCCGAGCACCTCCCAATCATGGTGTCTTTTGATCTGCTACATGCAAAAGCCTCAGCTAAGGGTCTGGTGCCCTTCAAATGGAACTCGACCATTAGCATTTCGATGAAAGGGTTCGCATGGCTTGGACAAAAGCTGCTGGGTCATTTACACATCCTTTTTGGGTGTGGAGTAGGAGTATCAGAGCCATTGTCTCGATTGCAAAGGAAGCTGGTAGGAATAGAGCAAAGATCCACAAACATGCAGAGCTCAATGCCAGCAAAGAAAGGGAGGCTTTGCTACTATAGGCATTCCAGGAAAGTCCTAAAGATCCTCACCTATCCACAATGCTCAACTCAATGGACTTGTTCCTCAGAGAGCAAGAACACCGAAGACTCGAAGCTACTCAAATGCAATCTAGACTCAAATGGCTCGAGGAGGGAGATCGGCCATCAGCTTTCTTCTTCAAAGCAGTAAAGGAAAAGCGACAAAGAGAAGCTATAACCATGATTGCAGACAAAGAAGGCAAGATGGTTACCAGAGAAGAGGATATTGCAAGAGTTTTTTTCAACCACTCGGCAAAAGTCTCGGGCTCAAGGCCCAACAAGCCAAACGACTATGAAAGTAGAACAAGGGCCTTCCTGGCTAACATGCCTCGTAAGGTGCAAGACTTTCCATGCTGTAGAGACCTTTCTCTGAAGGTGAGATCAACTACACGGTCATGCAAATGGCCAAGGAGAAAACCTGGGGCCCCGATGGGATCCCAACAGAGTTCTTTCAAGTCTATTGGGACACTTGCAAAACAAAGCTAGTTAAGCTCACAAACTGGTGCAGGATCAAGGGCGTGATGCCCATAGAATTAAATATGGGTGTCATTAAGCTCATTGCAAAGTCTCACAATAGGCTTCTTCCACGTCAATGGAGGCCACTCTCTATGCTCAATACAATCTATAAAGTGATAGCCAAACTACTGGATAATAGAATCAAATTCCTGCTTTCAGGGCTAAGACACCCACTTCAATTTGGGTTTGTGACACGAAGAAACATCAATGAAGCAGTGCTAAACGCGATGCTAGCAACTGATTATGCCTTAGCAAGCAATGAAAAGATGGTCATGCTAAATTTAGACCTTGAGAAGGCCTATGATCATGTAAGCTGGGATTTCGTCCTGAGCTGCTTAGGTGCATTGGGATTTGGCAATGGTTTTTACAGATTAGTAAACATGTTTACGAATGCTAGGGCTACGATGTCAGTAAATGTCTATCACTATCAGCAATTTGAATTGAGAAGGTCGATAAGGCAAGGTTGCCCACTAGTCCCTTTGCTTTTTGCCATAGTCACTTAGCCTTTACTCGTGCAGATTGACAGACAGCATAACAGTGGTAGCATTAAGGGACTAAAGATGCCTGGAGGGACGGTATTCTGCTCACAATTTTTCACAGATGACAACACCACTTTTCTATTACACACAAAGGAGAACATTAACAAATTTCTAGAAACTGTGAACGAGTTTGCCACACTAGCTAACTTCAAAGTCAACAAGGACAAGACGATAGCTCTCTGGCATGGCTGGGATCAGGAAACCCCATGGACAGCTAACTTTGAGTTCAAATGGATCCCAAAAGGGCAAATACTGAGATACCTTGGGTGCCCAATCGGGGTAGGAGTCTCCCTGAAAGGCAAATTTGACTGGGCAATTAGGAGAATAAAAGACAAGTTTGATAGGCGGGCAGGGGAAACCCTCTCCCTTGGTGCTCAGATTACCATCACTAAGCATATGCTTGAGTCTTCACTACTTTATGTTCTTTTAGTTATCCCCTTTTCTAAAGCAAATTTAAGGACAGTTGATAGATTAATCTCGAATTTCATCTGGAAAGGCAAGTGGCACTCAATGAAGTGGGAGCTAATGACAGCCCTAAGGCGAATGGTGGCCTAGGGCTGACTACTATGAAGGAAAAAAATGATGTGTTGTGTAGCAAGTGGCTACTCCAGGTTGGAAGCAGTCAACCATGGGCAACAATCTCAAGATATCTGATCTGCTTAAATGCTGCAAAAAAGATTAACTATCCATGGCAAGACATGATCTTATCAGAATTTGCAATCAAGATCCCCCAACCTGAACTGCTTGCCAGGCTAGTGCAAATATGGAAAGACAAATCGAAGGGCTATCAGTGGGGAGGTCTCAGGCTGCTTCATGGTGATGCATCCGTTGGTAGGTCAATTTGGTTGACTAACTGGCCCTTAGTCATAGGCCCAGCCCTCCTCAAGAGCTTCCCACAGCTTGCTACTCAAACGTTCAAGAAGGCATCCAGAACTTTATCCAAATCTGGGATCCTGGAGGGATGAAATGGTTGGATACTGAGACTATTTAACAGAGGTATGGCCTCACGATTAGAGAAGGTGAGGTGATCACAGTGCTATTGAATGGATCAAAGGAGATTGGCTCATTAGTCACGCTTTTAAAGAAGAAATGGGGTTCAGAGGGTTTGTTTGAAGCCAAGGGAAACATTTCTCTAGAGTATGCCTAAGTGCTTTTAAGGACAACTCCTCTCTTGAGGCCTCACTGTTTGCAAACCGACAATGGAGGTTCCATACCCCTAGTGACAAACTGCCGCTGGTATCGGCTGCATTGCTGAATAGGGTCTGGAAGCCCACACCTTCTTACAAAATAAATTTTCTATTGTGGCGGGTCTTGGTAGGGAAAATGTCGGTGAGATCCAAAAACTCCAAATGGAACCCCAATGTAAGTCCTACTTGTTTATTTTGCAAGGAGGCCAAGGAGACTCACATGCATCTATTCTGGGACTGCTTCTTTGTTAGAGACGTTTGGAAACAGATCGGGCTCAGTTTGACAGGAGCTCAAGTGACCTTTAGACTAAATTGGAAAATGGCAATGCTAGGAGATAGATGCAGGATGACCGACCCTATGTATGAGATCTAGCACGTGATTAGAGAGCATGTCATAACCCATGTGTGGAGGCAAAGAAAGAATCTTACCTTCCATAGGCCACACTTAGGGAGACTAATGACTATAGCCATTATAGAGGACACGAGAAAGGCAATGAAGTACTTTGGTAAAAAGAATGATGCTTGTAATCTTTTAGGAAAGATCTGGAACTGAGGGTTCCTACCTCCCCGTCGGGAGGATGCGTTGATGATGTATATCTTTTTTCTACCTTTTTTTACTCTAATATAATGACTCTTACCGCAAAAAAAACATTTTCATGGTAAAGAAAGAATATGTCCTTGTTTTTCACCATGCAGTATGCATGAGCATAGGAAAACATGCATTGGTGGTCTTCTACACATGAAAATGTTACCCAATGGGAATGATACTTTGCATGGGCCCTAAAATCTCCTATTCTAAGGCTTGTTCAAAGTATCTTGCCTATCAACTACCATTTTTATGGTAAAGAAAGAATAGTTTCGTGTTTTTCAACATGCATCAGTGGTCTTCTATCCATGTAAATAGTACCCGATGAGCATGACACTTTACAAAAACCTCAAAATTACCTATTTTAAGTCTTGTGCAAAGTATCATGCCCATCAGGTACCATTTTATGGCTTGGAAAGAATATTTCCTTATTTTTGAACATGCATCATGCATGAGCATTGAAAAACATGTATCAATGGTCTTGTAGCCATGCAAACGTGCCTTGTCCATTGGGTGTCATTTGCATGGCTTGAAGAGTATATTTTTTTGTTTTTCAACATGCATCCCTCATGCATCATGCATTTTCGATGCACGACATGCATCAGAGGTCTTCTAGCCATGCAAATGGTACCCAATGGGCATGGAGTGGGCATGATACTTTGTACAAGCATTGAAATCACCTAGTTTAAGGCTCTTGCAAAGTATCATGTCCATCAAGTACCATTTTTATGGTGAAAAAATGTATTTCCTTGTTTTTTACCATGCATCATGCATGAGAGTAGAATAACATGCATCGGTGGAATCCATACAAAATGGTACGTTATGGGCATGATATTCTACATGGGTCTTGAAATCACTTATTTTAAGGTTTTTGCAAAGTATCATGCCCATCGAGTACCCTTTGCAAGGTTTGAAAAGATATGTTCTTGTTTTTCAACATGCATTGTGCATGAGCATTAAAAAAGCTGTGTCGGTCTTCTAGCCATGAAAACAGTACCAGGTGGGAATGATACTTTGCATAGACCTTAAAATCTCCTAGTTTAAGACTTGTGCATGGAGGGTCATTTTTTGCTTAGACATAGCAATTTTTGGTAAGGTTCAGGGAATTTTATGTATATAGGTATCTTGCATGACCCATAACTTATGCATTGCTCAATGAAATTTGAAAAACTTTGTCTTCAAGTTATAATACACATTTCCAAACTTGAACATGAAGCCGGAAAATTATGGAATAATGATTTGTAACAAGACATGTGAAGCATGCATCCTGAAGAGTATAGTAAATAGCAATTTATTCAAAAACATCAAAAATTTATTATGTACATACATGCAACCACGTAATCATTCAAAAGTACAATATGTGAGCTTCTCCTCAACCCAAGGACACATCTAAATGAGAACATTAGGTATGGGTTAACATGCCTCTAATGTTGTGCTAAAGTGATGCACACCTATTTGAGAGCATGCTCCATAACTCTTTTTTAATTTGTTGAAAACCAAAACGGATTGAAAATTTGGAATCCAAACTAGTGGGACTACTACATGGTGGTCTTAAAACATTGAAGTTGTTGATATTGGTATATGGATTCACCCTAAAATGAAAGAAGTTGAAAACGTGCAATTTGTGCATGTGCAAATATCTTTTAATAAATCCAACACTATTTACAATTTGAAATTTTATTTCTTTTTCCATGCACTTGCTTGCTATTGGATCATAAGCATGCCAAAGGTCATTGCATTTCATAATACAAAGCATCAAACCCAATAGCATGTCCTTTGGCCTATTTGTGTTTTGAAGCATTTTAGGCCATATTGCACTTGTTTGGGATATCCAGTTCTGCTGATGTGTATCGCTAGAGGGGGGAAACCTGCCGACTAAAAATTTTTCTACTCCCGCGAATTTAAAATTTTCACACCTCCCGTGATAAGTTTTCTATTCTTTGCATTGTCATCTTTCGGGTAAGTTATCTTCTATTCTTTGCTTGCCTCACAAGCTAGCTTCTCTCTGTTCTGGAGGGTCTATTCTGGATTGATCATTGCCATGGCGTCAATGGCAACATGCAACTCGCCATGGCTTGCAAGAAAAGTAGATAGAGGCTACGCGACAAGAAAGCTGAAAAGCTTGGTCAAGGGACAAGGAACAAGTTGTGGATGTAGGAAAGCAATGGCACGGTATCGAAATGGCAATAGAAGACACTTTTGCAATGTTTGCGAAGGGAGAAACAATGAGAAGAAAGAAGACTCCTTGCAAAGTAGCAATAGGAAGCAATTATAGATGCACGCATTTGATCATTGTCGTCAAAGCAAAGAACACGAGTTGTGGTGTCACGATTGGTGGGAGCATTCGAGGCAGCAACATCAGGCCATTCAAGTGAATACCAGTCTCAAGTCCTCACAAGCTTTAGCTTGTGCCCTAAAGCTCATAGAGTAACAATCCTACCAACACCAGGAGATGCACGCCTGATGGGATGCTCTCTAACCTAAGAAGTGGCCTACAGAAAGTGAAAGGGGTGCACTTCTTAGATCAACTAGCCTGCAAAATACAGCAACATTAGCTATGTTGTAGGTGTCCCCCTGAAACAAAGGAGAAATGGCTTGGACACATAATGTCGAGGATGTTGTCAATCAGAAGGACCAATGTAGCTCCAACACTTGAATGTAGAGCAGAAGCAATGCACGATCATCCCGATTCGAGAAGTTTGTGGGCTTCAATAGAACACAAGAAAAGGAAAGACTGCTTAAGTGTAGAAGTCATTGCTAGAATCATTATGTTTTGGCACGAAAATATGAGACTTTCTCCAAATAGAAAACACATCTGTAAAAAGCGGATGGGGCGCAAGGTGTTGACGAGTGGATCATATACATGCTTGATACAATGCAGGTTAGTAGTTGCCTAAACCAAACCAGTGATTGTTTGTGATTGAGCTTTGGGATAGTTTACTTGAAACCGGGCTTAATGTAATTGTCCTAAATGAGCCCAGTGGTTGGAACATCATGCAACCGTGGCTGGTTCAGCTCAAACACCAGCTATGTGATTGTCCTGAACCAGCATGGTTGAACAAAAATTATTGGCAATATATTGTTATTGTCCTAAACCAGCCCAGTGGTTGGGACATCTTGCAACCGTGGCTGGTGTAGCTCAAACACCAGTTATGTGATTGTTCTGAACCAGCATGGTTAAGCAAACATCAACAACAATATATTTCGCAATAGAGCAGCAATATATTATTATTATACTAAACCAAGCTAGTGGTTGGAACATCATGCAACTGTGGCTAGTTTAGATCCATCACTAGCTATGTGATTGTCCTAAACCAGTGTGGTTGAACAGACACTAGTTGTTGACTAGCCCAGTGGTTAAAATTACTGTGTTTCTTAGTTATTAAATTTAATTTCCTACTATTTGGGTCATATACCACTTAATTTCTAGACTGGGATGGCTTGGACTTAATGCAATTATCCTAAACCAACCCAGTGCTGGTTCAAGTCAAACAGTAGTTACTGATTGAAATTATGGTTGAACGAAAAAAAAAGAAATAAAAAGCAATATATTCGTCTTGTCTAATTGTGAAATGAAAAGCAATATATTGTTATTTTCCAATTGTGAAATTCAGAAATGAAAAACAATATACTGGTTTATTGTCTAATATGTGAAGTTGAGATCATGCTAAACCAGCCCAATAGTTGAAATTGTGATTGTCCTAAACTATCCCGGTGGTTGAAATTGTGACCATGTCCTAAACCAGCGCAGTGGTTGAAATTGTGTTGTTTTGCTAGTAGCTTGATTAGTTTAATTATTAGATTCATTATATGTGACTGCATTAAACCAGTCCGGGGTTGAAATTGTTTTATTTTCCTATAGGTTGATTAGTTTAATTAGATCATGTTTTTGCACTTGCTATGTTTTTTTATAGTAGTGCAAAAAGAAGGCTCATTGTACTATTGTTCCTGCATGTTGGGTCAGTAGACAAAGCTGTATCTCAAGTTTATGGATCAGAATCCTGACATTTCAATTGGGCAAAGTAGCTTTGAGCATTGTAACCTTGGTACATCAGGAAACTCAAAGACAGGAATGCTCGTTGTTGCAAAACACACATAGACTTTGGCAAGTTATGAATGACTTGAGATCTTGTCATGCTGGAGCATTGCGTCCATGGGGATCGATGCCCATGTATCCCCGATGAATGCACACTTGGATGTGTTGCAAGGGAGACCAAGTTTTGTAGCCTAAGGTCTCTATGGGAGTGTTGGCTCTTTCCCACAGCTTCTGTAGGAAGAGTAGGGTATCCTCAGTATGCAAGGTTCCAAGGCCTTTTATAACCTACAAATATATTGGTGTGGTTGTTTGTAGTATAAGTGTAGCTTAGGACCTTAGGTCATATTCCAATGAGAGATGTAGGCTTAAGTGTGGTAAGCAAACATAGTGCATGCATGTACGAAAGGGACGTGCATCATCATGCTTGGGTTAATAAAGGCTTTCGCCTTCATTGGGGGTTGAAGGGTTTAGGAGGAGTTTGAGGGTTAGAGGGAGGTTCAGGGTACAGAAGGAGGATCCAAGGTACAGAAGAAGAGACGTAGGCTTAAGTGTGGTAAGCAAACATAGTGCATGCATGTACGAAAGGGACGTGCATCATCATGCTTGGGTTAATAAAGGCTTTTGCCTTCATTGGGGGTTGAAGGGTTTAGGAGGAGTTTGAGGGTTAGAGGGAGGTTCAGGGTACAGAAGGAGGATCCAAGGTACAGAAGGAGGTTTAAGGTTCAGAAGGAGGATCCAAGGTACAGAAGGAGGTTCTAGGGTTTATAAGAGGTTCAGGGTTCAAAAGGTGGATCCGAGGTACATGGAGAGTATACTCGCAAAGAACTCATCTCCCTCATAAATCATGGAGGTTAAGGGTTAAGGGACTAAGGGTTTAGGGGGAGCATAGGAGTGGGAGAGGAAGAAGGTGTAAGAGCAGAAGGAAGGAGGAGGAGGGAGGAGAAGGGAGGAGGACGAGGGAGGAGGAGGGAGGAGGAGGCAGAAGGAAAGGAGAAGAGGAGGAGGAGAAGGGAGAAGTTGGAGCCTTGCATGGGCTGTTTCGTTGGAGGCACTGAAGCCTTTGTGTTTGTTGTAGATGCCACTTGAGTCAATGAGAGCTCGCTTGTTGAGAATTTTGAGGAGCTTGGAGATCAAGGCTCACTTTGGAGCTATGTGAGCTATGGAGCAAAGCTGTCAGGCTTGTGAGGGCAGCTGCGTCAAGGTTGTAGTGTTTGTAGAGCCTTACGAGCTTTGTCTCTTCTATAGATATCGCTTGATGGCGCTCATTCTTTGATTCAACCAGCAAACTGAAAGCTAGAGAAGAGATTTTAGAGAATGAGAACTCTTGCAACCAAAAACATGAAAAAACTCATGAGAATGAATTACTCAACCTGAGATAGAAGAAGCACCAAATGATGGAATCAAAAGCTTTCTAAGCTATGATGGAGAGTGAGTAGCTCTACAAAGAGGGCTAAAGAGGTGATGAAGGTGCCTCAAGGAGAGGGCTTGTGCCTTGACTACTACAAGGGCAAGGGCTTGCTCTCTCTCTAGTTGAAAACACTCTCTCACGAAGGATGAACCTCATGAATCTCTGAGATGGAGGATGCCTCGAGGAAGGAGGGCTTTATGCCTTGATACAAGATCAAGGGCTGAGGAGCACCTGGTGCTCTAATACCATGATAGTGAAAGAGGGAGAGAGAAAGAGAGAGAGAGAGAGAGAGAGAGAGGAGAGAGAGAGAGAGGAGTGCACATGATATAACTACCTGTACACTATGTTGTATTGAACATGAACATGAATATATACATGTGAACCCCTTAGGGTTAGGGTTTTCCCCTATGCCCTATAGGTATGGTGCAATTTACACCATCCTTAACCAAGGGGCGGGGGAGAGAGAGAGGGGGGGGAGGGGGGGGATCGTCCCTCCTCCCCCCGAAACCTAATCTCTACCCGCATTGGCCTCCTCCACCCGCTATGGCTTCACCCACCTTGACCTCGTCCGCGTGTCCGCTATGGCCTCCTCTACTCACTATGGCTTCACCCACCCTCACATCGTCCGCTGGCCCCAACCTCCTCTTGCCTCTCGGCCTTATCTACCCCAATCTTTGCCTGTCCCAACCTCGAAAATAAATAAATAAATAATTGTTAATTATATTTAAAAATGATTATATTAATTTCTTATAATATAAATCTTTTTATATTTGCTTTTGCTTTTTTTAAATGTACTAAAAAATCTATTAATTTGAATTGTATTTAACAAATAATTAAATTTATTTTTTTAGGATATATAAATTGATGTAAATTGACTTTTTCTTAAAGATTTTATAATTTAGTTTTGGTTATTGATTTTTTTTTTTCAATATTTAAGTCACAAACGACATCAATAAGCTTGGTTTGGTATTCACTTTTTGACACTTATTAAGATATCAATATTTTAAAAAAAGATAATTTACAATAAATTATAACTTAAGTTAATTTAATATTATTTATTTTTATTAAAATATTTTTAAATTTTTAAAAAAATAAATTGAGAATAAAAATTAATTCTTCGAAAAATTAAAGACATTAGTGAATCATAAACTAGGGACTATGTATAAAATCAAAAACTAATTTAGAAATTAGTGAAGGAACTTGTAAGCTTAGTGTTAGAAAATATGCATTAGTGAGCTTTATCCTATGTGTGTATCTTCGATGGGTATAATAATTTGCAAAGGCCTTAGAGTCTCTTAGTTTGAGGCTTGTACAAAGTATCATATCCATCAAATATCATTTGCATAGTATTTCCTTGTTCTATACCATGCATCATGCATGAGTGTTGAAAATTTTGCGTTGGTGTTCTTTTAGCCTATGTGCTTGTCTCCAATGGTTAAGATACTTTGTTTAGGCCTTGAAATAAGTAATTTCAAATCCTTTAAAAAGTATCATAACCAGGGAATATCATTTTCATGGTTTGGAATGCGTATTATTAAGTCCTTGTTGCTTACCATGCATCATACTTGGGTGTTAAAAAATATGCTTCATTGTGCTTCTAGCATATATGCTTTGCTTTGATGGTTATGATACTTTGCAAAAAATTTAAACTCGCTGAGTTAAGGCCTCTATAAAGTATCATACCCATTAGATGTCATTTGCATGGTTTGAAATGCATATTTTCTCATTTCATAAAATGCATGATGCATAAATGTTGAAACATATGTATCGGTGTGCTTGGGCCTATGTGCTTGCCCCTAATAAGTATGATACTTTGCATAGGCCTTAAACTTACTTATTTTAAGGCATGTGCAAAGTATTGTCCCCATCAAATATCAATTGCATAGTTCTGAATGCATTTTACATATTTTTACTAAACCCTACACCCCTAGGCCCTAAACCCTAATTCCTAGACCCTAGACTCTAAATTCTTAATCTTATACAGCAACCTATAAGCCCTAAACCCTAGACCTTAGACCCTAGATTCTAGACTCTAAACTCTTAACCTTATACTTAAACCTATAAGCCCTAAACCCTAAACCCTAGACCCTAGATTCTAGACTCTAAACTCTTAAATTTATACATAAACCTATAAGCCCTAAACCCTAAATCCTAGACCCTAGGCCCTAACCTTAACCCTAAACCTTACACTCTAAGCCCTAGATCCTAAATCCTAGATTCTAGATTCTAAAGCCTTAACCTTATACACTAGCCTATAAGTTCTAAACCCTAAACCCTATAACCTAAACCCTACACCTTGAATCCTAAACCCTAGACTCTAAACCCTACATCATAGATTCTAGACTATAAAATCTTAACCTTATACACGAACCTATAAGCCCTAGACTACAAACCCTAAACTCAAAACAATAAACCCTAAACTCATGACCATAGATGCTTGCCCCTACATCATAGACCCTAAAATGTAGGTTCCTTCCAAAGTATCATGTCCATCCAATACCATTTTCATGATGAAGAAAGAATATGTCCTTGTTTTTCACCATACATCATGCATGAGAGTAGAAAAACATGCATTGGTGGCCTTCTATGGTACCCAATGGGAAATATACTTTGAGGGGACTTTGAGTGGGTCTTAAATCATCTATTTTAATGCCTATGAGAAGTATCATTCCCATCAACTACCATTTGCATGGTAAAGAAAGAATATTTCCTTATTTTTAAGCATACATCATGCATGAAGGTAGAAAAACATGCATCAGTGGTCTTCTAGCCATGCAAATGGTACCCAATGGGCATGATACTTTGCCAAAATCATAACACCACCTATTGTAAGTCTCATGAAAAGTATCATTCCCATTAGGTACCATTTGCATGGCTTGTTCCATGGTACCCAATGGGCATGATACTTTGCCAAAATCATAAAACCACCTATTGTAAGTCTCATGAAATGTATCATTCCCATTAGGTACCATTTGCATGGCTTGCAAAGAATATTTCCTTATTTTTAAACATGCATCTTGCATTAGCATCAGAAAACACATGTCTATGGTCTTCTACCATCATATAATGGTACCCAATGAGCATGATACTTTTCATGGGTCTTAAAATTACCTACTTTAATACTTGTGCAAAGAATCTTGTCTATTAGGTGTCATTTTCATCGCTTGGAGAGAATATTCCTAGTTTTTCAGCATTCATCGTGCATTTTTTATGCAAAGCATGCATCGGAGGTCTTCTAGCCATGAAAACGGTACCCTATGGGCATGATACTTTCACACATCAGTGGTCTTCTAGCCATGCAAATAGTACTTGATGGGCATGATACTTTGCATGGACCTTAAAATCACCTATTTTAGGACCTGTGCAAAGTATTATGCCCATAAATAACATTTGCACGTTGAAGAAACAATATTTTCGTACACCATGCACAGAGAAAAACATATATCGGTGGTCTTCTAGCTCTGCAAATGATACCCAATGGGCATGATAGTCTTCATGGGCCTTAAAATCACCTATTTTAATACTTGTACAAAGTATCATGCCCATCAAGTACCATTTTCATGGTTTGGAAGGAGTATTTCCTTGTTTTTCAACATACATCATGCATGAGCATAGAAAACACACATCGGTGGTCTTTAGCCATGCAAATGATATCCGATCGGCATGATACTTTTCATGGTCCTTAAATTCACCTATATTTGTAGAGTATAATTCTCATTACGTTTCATTTGTATTGCTTGGAGAGAATATTTCGTTGTTTTGCACCATGCATCATGCATTTTCGATGCAAAACATTCGTTGGTGGTGTTCTAGCCATGCAAATGGTACCCGTTGGGCATGGTCCTTTTCATAGCCCTTAAAATCACATAGTGTAAGGCTGATAAAAACTTTCATGTCCATAAAGTACCATTTGCATGGTGAAGAAACTTGTTTTTCACCATGCATCATGTATGAGCATAGAAAAACATGCATTAATGGTCTTTTGGCCATGAAAATGGTATGTGATGGGAATGATTCTTTGTATTGGCCTTGAACTCACCTAGTTTAACAAGTATCATGCCCATAAGATACCATTTTCATGACTTAACTTAGAAAGAATATTAAGTTCTTTTTCAATATGCATCGTGCATGAGCATAGAAAAATATGCATTGGTGGTCTTCTAGCCATACAAATGGTACTTGATGAGCATGATACTTTTCATGGGCCTTAGACTCATGTAGTTTAATTCTTGTGAAAGTCTCATGCCCTTTATGCATCATTTTCATGGCTTGGAGAGAATATTTTCTTGTTTTTCAACATGCATCATGCGTTTTTTATGTAAATTATGCATAGGTGGTCTTCTAGCCATGCAAATGGTCCCTGATGGGTATGATACTTTGCATGGGCCTTAAATGCACGTAGTTTAAGGCCCATAAATAGTTTGATACCCATAGAGTTCCATTTACATGGCTAGAAGAGACCCAAGAATAAACATGGGGATGATTAAGCTTACTTCTAAGGGAGGATAGCGAGAATAGCATCAGAACTAGAGGCCACCTACCTTGCACAATACCTATTACAAGATCTTTGCTTAATCTCTAGCATTGAGGCTTAAATTTAAAATGGGGGACTAGATCATAGAGGAGCCAAAGGATTTATTAGAGGCAAGCACATCTTTGAGGTAGTTTTGACATTATGGGAAGGTTTGACGTATGTAGAGTCCATTAACTTCAATTTTGGCTCTGGCTTGTACTAAGCGAATTTCAACATAACTCCAAAACATTGGACCTATACCCATATCCATGCGTGATCTCTATAGAAAACCCCACTCCATCCTATCGTAGGCCTTATCAAAGTCAACCTTCATCAAGTAAATACCTTAAACTTATGAGGATTTTCCTTTGCAAAGCTAAATTAGACATGGATGTCCCCTTCACCCCTCCTTTTTGCAATAGGTGTAGACTCTCTAGGATGGCTTAAACATGAAGAATTTGATGGAGGTAAAATCAAAGGTATTCAACTTCCTAGTGGTAGGCAAATTGTTAGTCGACAGTTCACACATGACACCAACTTTGCTCGGATTCAAGGCAATGATATATTGTTTGGACACATGTTGTGTGGCTTCACGATCAAGGATCAACCTTAGTAAGAGTGGTGTCTTTGAGACCAAACACCCTTGACCAAATATATTTTATTAGGTAAAGGATGCAAATGCTTGACAAAGGGTAAGATTTTTGGTTGTTGGGCATACTTAAGGGATTCAAATGTTTGAATAAAGATAGGTGGTACTGAGTTATCGCAGAAAATAAAGGGGAGGTACCAGGGACTACAACCTACATTGGCTTGAGAAATTTTGTGCTAAATCACTGGATTCACCCAATAATAATTTACTATATTTCATGCTGGTATCCCTCATAAAGGGTTTCGATAACTCTCTATTTAAGACTTTTTTGTGGGGATGAGAGCTAGGACAAAGAAAGTTGGCCAAGGTCTAATGGAAATTCTGCCTGCATAATGCCCAAGAATGTTGGTGGTTTTGTTATTGTCAACATTGACAAATCATCAACCAAATTTATGGGGCAATGGACTTTAAAGGTGATGCCCAATCTTGATACAATTTGGGCAAAGCTAGCTAGATGGAATACTACTAAGGTTAAGCCTTTGCGAGCTTAAGCACTTGAAGTTCTTCCTGGAAGGGCCCACCATTTTTGAAAGTAAACAATATGTGACCAAAGGGTCGAATTTATGGAAGGGTATGTGGAGAGCTTGGAAGAGTCTAAGACCTTTACTAATATGGAAAGGCTTCTCGAAGAAGACATGCACTTTTTGTAGTAGAGATTTGATTTGATTTTCGATAATATAGAGGACTCATTGATCAGAGAAACTTCTATTAAAGGGGCTCTTAGATTGAATATACAAGATGAATAATATTCATTAGGCATGCCCAAAAGATTGGATAAAGTAACAGAGAATGGCAATAGAACTAAAATGAGACAAAGAATCGTAACCATGGTAGATGATGAGAGAGAAGACACATGTTATTCTACACCAACCATGCTGTATATGTGCTTGTTTTCCTCGAGTGCTTAAGCAACCATGGCCACTGGCTTTGCCACATCTTCGAAAAATGCAAGGGGAAATACAAAAATGCATTGAGCCACTAATGTTCTAGGGAAATACAAAAATGCATTGAGCCAGTAACATTCTAGGGGAATACAAAAATGCAGTCGACACCATCTTACAACAAAGGTTGTATAAAGCCTCTCCTATTGGATAATACTATTCGACTCAAACCCATGCAAAAATTGATCTTAGATCCTTCAGCTCTTCTAGGTCATCAAGCTTCAAGCTTTTAGAGTTGGGGAGTCAGCATTCTTGTAAGTCATTCTTCAAAATCCTCCCCATGTCTTAGCCTTACAACTTCATGGAGATGAACGCATGATGTCACCTCTTGTTCCTTCTCCCTAAGACAGCTTTATTTTGAATGAACCAAAGTTTTATTGAAGTTTGATCTTTGTTCTCCCTACAAGCAAAATGTTCCAAACCTCTAAAGTATCACAAAGCCATAAGAGAATGCAAGAAGACAATATGTTCATGTGCAACGCAAAACTTGACCGGGACAGGCACAACATCCCATGCTTGATGTACAACCCAGGCCACCAGCCAACTACATGCTTCTTGGCTTGCTAAGTGATCTACTTAGAGAACACCTTATTCTTTTTGAAAATTTCTCCTTCAAACCAAGGTGATGCCTACTTATATATAGAAATGCATTAATCAAGATCGAAACTGACATTCACACGTCACGGAGTACAAGAAAAGAGACAATTTGACTATGGTGAGCATCATTCCAATCTAGCTTCCAATGTTTCAATCTAACGTTAAGTGAAGCAGAAGCCATAAAGAAGCGGAAGACTATTGGAAAAGGTGCATTTATTATGAGTCAGAAATCGCTTTTGCCTACCATTAAACTTTCAACAATAGCTTTTCTTGAGAAAAAACCAACCCGAAGGGGACTATACGATACTATTCTAATATTTATGGCAGGCAACCTAGGGAGATGTTTAGGTTTTCTCACACCCCCTTGAGCCACATGTCATGAATCTAAGCCCTTGATCTCCCTTGATTTTGTTTGATGTAAAAGTTAAGCTTTTGACTAAAGCACTAAAAGCATATAGGTTCTTTTCACAATAAAAAGACTATATAAATGTTTCAAACCTATTCGATTTGAAGAGATGGTCTACTTGATTTGCAAGTTTCAGCTTATTGGCATAGAGCCTCACGATGACCTTATGCTCTACTCTCACAAGCCTAAAAGCTCGACTTAATATAGTGATCAAACTCCCATTTTCCTGAGGTTGGAGAGGCACGTAACGCTGGCTAAGTGGAGAGAGAATGTTACGTGCTCTACTTCATACTTCCTCTAATGATAGTTGTCTTTTTGTGCTATCCAGAGTTTACTAAACGATCTGAGAATGTTGGGATCATCTCGCTCAAGGACACATGCAGATCCTCTCAGGGTCACATTGGCAAGTTTTTTGGATATTGTCTCTCGATGTTCGATTATGATTACAACTATTGAAATTCAAGTAATATGCCAGTTTCTTATCCATTCGCGAGACTTATCCTCGGTGCTAATATTCTCGACGTTATCTCGGTTTCCAGGGAAGGGCCCGTTTCCTCAGATTATAACCCTTTGGGGAAAGAAGTGCGTCGCCTCCTCGCCCACACTATAATATAAATATTTTCAATTACCAGTCCATTCAAAAACTTTTGTTTTCAATCTGAATTCTTACAACATTCCTCTCATTTAATGCATGTTATCGATGCGAGGGAGCAAGGAAATCCAAGATGGATGCAAGATTGAAGGATGACTACACCTTTATTCATATGGTTGTAGTCCATGTGACAATATTGTAAAACTGCAATGAAGATCAGTTATTGTATCACCTTATTCATGTATTTGTTAGACTTTAGCTTCCAAAATATGGACATCAGAAAATCAATAATAAATCACCACCCCTGACATTTGCAGGGAGGATCGGGTCCTAAAGGACCCTGTGTCGTGTCTCATGTCCACTATTTTACTCATTCTCTTTTTTCCTTAAACAATTGATAGAATAGTAGGATTCAGCTTCAATTTCAAGTTAGTAGTTACATGCTCCACGATGGAAAGACTGCCTGTCGCAAATCTAGTTAATTTGCTGAAAAGCAAAAAGGCAAACTAGGGTGCGGTATGCCGCCTAAGAGCCCATTCCCACGTATGGCCAAACTAGCAAAAATGCTGGAAAATGCCAGCACCTGCTTCGTTCCCACGAAATGCCCCATAAATGTAGGGGTGAAAACGCAGCACTGCAATGCTCCGTTGGAGATGAAATTTTTCAATCTCCAAGCGAGCATTATGGGGCTTGCCATATTCTTGGCATGTTTGAGAAACTGTAGGTCACTCTTATTGGCGGAGAGGTACCCATGACGTCCCCAAGACAAAAACCTCCGCTACAGAGTTGTACGTTGTGTTGGTTCCCACGATATGCATACCCTGCTACGTTTGTGGCATTTTCGTTGGCGTGAGCATACGTGGGAATGTGCTCCAAGGGACCACCTAAGGGGAATGAATGAAGAGAGTAATCTATACTATGTTGATTATAAATTAACAATGAAGAAAGCATGGCATGCCAGTGTTTGAAAAATACGTGACTATGAACTAAGCTGACAATAGCAGGCCCGACCAAATGGCGCATGTGTTTAAGCATTCCCTTCTTGCGAACACCTCGGCACACAAATAGAAAAAGAAGAATTTAGAATATGCAAAAGAAAAAGCAAACACAGAACTTGAAATGGAAAACATATATATATATATATGTATATATTTTATATAACCACACATACTGTGGGCGGGGAGGCGGCGCGCTTCCTTCCCCAAATAGTTATAATCCGAGGGAACGGCGGGCCCTTCCCCGTGCATTGAGGTTGTAATCGCGAAGAATATTAACACCGAGAGTGAGTATCACGAATATGTAAGAGAATGATATATTACCTAAATCTCAATAAGTGTATCTGTAAGAGAATGATATATTACCTAAATCTCAATAAGTGTATATGTAAGAGAATGATATATTACCTAAATCTCAATAAGTGTATCTGTATTCCAACTCGAGCATCAACCAAATTCTTGTCACAATTTCTTCCGTCATTTGTCGTGAAAATCCTGTCTCTACCTCCGAAGCGGTTTCTCGATGTGAGCGATGTTGGAGAGAGAGGGGAGCAAAGACAACATTAGCTACACGATCCAAAGAGTTGAAGTCTACGAAATATATAGATTTAGAGGCCTTCAAAAGTGCTCATGCCTTCCATCAAGCGCTTTTCATCCAAAAGCATACTTTTCATTAAGTGTCGTAGGTCTTAGATCAAAATTAAATCCAAGGCTTATATTAGGACACGTGGCCCAATGAGTGGCCAAGAAACCCAAAATTCACCATAGGCTACCTACTGTAAAGAATCAATATGAGATAATGAGAATCCTCTTACCATTATGCATCTTTCCTAAGGCCTCATTGAAGTCTTGTCTCTCCATAGCTTCCGAGCAGTACTTCAACCAATAATACGCAATCCGAGAAACACACCTGCATGAACTAATTCGAGACCGAATCGAAGTTGAGTAGTTACAAATACAAATTAGATCTCTTTAATGCAAGAAGAGCTTTGTCCAATATACTAGTTCACTTTGCGCCTCTACTAATTAAGCTCTTACCGACTACTATAATAAGGCACTAACCAACATTGCAACATTGATGAGGCATAACAAAATAGGTGCATAGCCGCTGTGTTGCATATAAGCGAGCAATCCTAAAGTCCCTATCACCAAATAGAAGGTCGCTCCTACACTGACCTGATTGCCCGCAAAAGAGCTATTCCAAGCCATTAATGCACTCTTGGAGTTCTTGCAAAAAGGACATGATCTCCGTTCACGTAGCCAAGGAGTGACACAATGGACGTGAAAACCAGATACTATCGATATCGACCTATCAATCAAAGCCTGATCAACGCCAGGGTACACATTGAAGGTGTAGTTGGGGCTGCCGCTGCAGAAACATGCCCAACTATTCTCCATCACCTGTTCATAAATAGTCAAGTTCAAAGGACGACGATGATTTTGGATAGATTTGGAAAATACTCTCTTGTAACAATCCAAAATACAAGATCTGTTGCCATTGTGGGATATTGCTTTCCAATTGAAAACAAAAATTCAGAGTCTTACTTTGTTGGGGACATCAAGATATACCTCAGCGACCTTTAGCTCGCCCTTTGATATAATCAAGACATTTGAGAAGCCGCCTGCTTCCATTTCCTTCAACTCTCCGATAAGACCTTCACAAGGAGTCCTCCCACCTCTCTCAATCATT
Source organism: Dipteris shenzhenensis (assembly GCF_047967505.1). Lineage (NCBI taxonomy): Eukaryota > Viridiplantae > Streptophyta > Polypodiopsida > Gleicheniales > Dipteridaceae > Dipteris > Dipteris shenzhenensis. Next base: position 4,319,872 of record NC_141610.1, on the reverse strand, counting down.
CAATACACACCCTACTATCTAGCTGCAGTCGAACATCCTGAAAAGGAAAATCAAAGTCTTCACAACTCTCTCGATGTTCAACGTGCTTTGTGGTTATGCTATTTCAACCATCTTAGCCTCAAAGCACAATTCCATAGGCAACTTCAAGGGTAGCCAAGCTAGCAAACTCAATCCGTTCCTAGCACCCTACTACGTGCATCGACCATTGATATTAGTTTAACCATGATAACCATTCTCCATCATCATGTCCTCAGCGACTCCTCCAGGCTCACATTCGTTGCTGCTGTTGGTAGCGACAAAAATGTGTAGGTTGAGCTTCCATTGCCAAAAGTGTGCCGGTCTCACTGTGAATAGGAATGCCTCGCGAGATTCCGATTGATCGCGTCGGTATACATTTGTTCTATCTCGCCCACTACCCCATGACATTTGCAGGGAGGATCGGGTCCTAATGGACCCTGTGTCGTGTCTCATGTCCATGTTTTTTACTCATTCACTTTTTCCTTAAAATTTTTGATAAAATACTAGGATTCACATTCAATTTCGAGTTAGTAGTTAAGTGCGGAGCACTGGAAAGGCTGCCTAGTGTGGATCTAGTTTAGAGGTGAACGAAAATGTTGGAGTGCATTGTATATAGTTTGCAGTGCCAAGCCAGAAGACGTTAACTTCAACTGGGTCACCAATTTTCTTTCTAGTGGATCAGTTGTGAACTTCTGAACGTGTGAACTTATGGCATTGAATTGACCAAATGTCAACTTCGTAGTGTACAGGTCCGTCTCCGCCACCAGATTCGGCTTGTAAGTTGTCCCTTTCCCTGCACTCCTGCCTTTTTGTTCACGTAGATGATTGAAATGTCGCGAATGCGAATGCGAATGCGACACCTTTGCGAACGATTGATCCAAGGGATGATCCTGATTTCTGAATCTTACCTGATGGACAATTAAAGGCATTGGTCGAAGCCTGAGCCCGCGGTCGCGGCTACTTGCTCTCCAAAGAAATTATTATAATGACCGAAATGCTAACGAGTTGGAAAATCCGATCGACCAGTAGCCAGCTACTTGTGTCCGTCTGGTTAATCGGCACTTCGCTCAAACAAAATCGGGATGAGAAGTCTGAGCTCATGATCATGTCCGTTCTAGAAGACTGGAATTGTCCTGCGAGCGGGTGTGATCCGTAAAACAGTGAAACTACTGAATGCAATGCATCATTGATCCATCGACGGGATCAAGCCTTCGGGTTGCAGCCTAGCTGGCTTCGGTAGGCTAATCGGTATACTTGTATAAGGTGCAACTACTCATTCTAACATCTCGATTGATACGAATCCGTTTTGGCTTGCGGTGGCACAAGCCTGTAGGGCACTTTCTCACAAAACCATAGCAGACCCCCTTGTAGTGGAGCACATCCTCAAAACTAATTTCAAAAACTACATCAAGGTAGTTCTCGTGCACTCACATTGCAAACTGGGATTTGGTGTGGAAATGAGCTCCATGTCTGTGCCCTCTAATCCGGAAGCCATATCTTTCACAGAAGCTTTTGATTTTGCTAGTGCTCACATCGCCTGTCAGTCCACAGACCCTTTCTGGAAATTCAAGAAACTGTTCGGCTTTGGGGATGAAGTTTCGCTAAGCACGCACATAAATGTTTTGAACAATTTCGCCGCCAAGATGATCCACAGCCGGAGGCAAGACCGGGCTCGTGATGCTGCGCAAGGCAAACAAATTGTAAGTACGCTACGCATGTTCTAATTGTGTGGAATTAATTGGACGAAAACGTCGACCTTCGCAGGATTAAAATTTTCGGGGACCCCAAATATATATTGCGTAGGTAAGAGGCGATCTGCTGTCACGATTCATGGTTTTGTGTGGAGATGGCAAATGGCCCGCTGTCTGTATCTATGAGTTTGAAAGTGAGTCACCATTAAATTTTCACTAGAATCAACGTCTATAATTATGACAAGTGGCTTCATAAGGGAAGAGAAAAGGAAAACTTCCCTTTAGGCTGCCTACCGTAAAGAGAATCAAGAATTTCAATCAATTTGATATATCAAAGTTAGTGTGGACTTCTGGCCATAAAACCTTCACTTATATTCTATTTAGTTGCCATGGTCTTCTTGTAAACCTACAAGTTGGAATCCTTGACCATAAAGACTATTCAGGCTGCATAGCGATGAACAACATGAGATCGTCTAGTGTGTAGACACTGGATTTTGACAGGCCTATGTACGTGATTATCCCTTCTTCCACCTGTTTCTTCAGTTCTCCCACTTGACTCCACAAGAAACAGAAAGCTCGATCCATAAATAGTCTAAAACTAGTTGTGGCATCCAAAGAAATAGGGAAGCCATCTTTCAGTTGTGCAATTGAAAGAGATGCAGGAAATCCTGTAGCCCATGCCAACAACTCAAAACCAGACCTTTCTTACTCGATAGTCTACAGCGGAACCCTTCAATCTAACGATGGAAGCTCGATGAATCTGTCACTAGAATCGACACACATAGTTGAGACTTTGACTACGTTGTCCCCATGTTGAAATTGTCTCGATTTCCAACATATAACAACCTTTCCTACACCCAACCGTATTCACTGTTGTAGGCATCTTGCTCTCAATTCAGTGCACCTACCATGAGCAGTGCAGTCGCTAGCTGTACTAACCGTACCTTGGCGTACATGCCAAATATAAAAATAGACACCCACCCAATACCCAGCGAGAGATTTCATCATTTGAAACACGAAGAGAGTAGAATAGATTAAACAGCAAGATAATCACATTTGATCAATACCTCAAGCTTCTGCCACATTAGGGGACGGTCACGCTTAGCTTGCAAATACTTGGCCCAGTAGATGAGAGCCTAAATTAAAGAAAGTTGGGAGGAGGGAGACCTAGAGTGGCGCTTGAAAGGATGGAGGGAGAGCGGGCTGCACGAGGATCGCACTCAAGATGGGGAGCTAGGGAGCCTGGAGACAGACAAGAAGGGAAATCGAGCACCTAAATCGGCCAGAGAGGGGATGCAAAGCTATGTGGACGAAAGGCTACATAAGGGGAAGGAGACATAGTGCGACCTGTAAATTCGAAGATTTGTCAAGGCATTGCTGTAAAATCGTCCAGCTCACATGAAGTCACCCCTAATTGAATGGCACACAGCATCAACCAAGAGAAAAATACTTCTTTTTAAATTGCAAAAAATTGGGAATTTCTGCTTTGGAGAAAAACGAATCGATGCTAAAAGGCTAGCTGTAATAAAATTGTCCACCTCGCATGCAGCCGAAAACTCCACCCCTAATTGAATGGCACACAGCATCAACTGAGAGAAAAATACTTCATTTTTAATTTGCGAATATCTGCTTTGCAGAAAACAAATCGATGCTAAAAGGCTACCCAAAGGGCATTGCCAAGCAAGCATTAGATTTTGGCACGACTTATGGGATAGAGCTATTGTGTCCTAGAAGGACGAACAAACCTTAATAAGAGATTATAAGATTAATAGGTTTGTTCTACTACTTATTCAAGAGAGATGAAGGTATGTGGAATAGGGATGCTTTGGCTTGGATGGGGGGTAGAATCTCACCTTCACCTAGAAAGTTTAGATGGGCAAGTTTGAATTTCCTATTCCTGTGAGTGTTGACAGTCAAGAGGATCTAGTGAGCACCTAAACAAACGATGACATCGAAGGGACTCGTTGAGGTCTGCTTATTATGGCTACTTGTGCATAAGGCAGTGTGGACATATTGTAGAGCTAGGGTGGAGATGCAACAAAGGATTGGAGGATATTCCTCATTTATTCATGAACTTTTCTTTCTCTCTCTGTTTGGAACTTGATTCGGAGTCAAGTCGTAGCTGTCCTTTTAAATATGCCTATATTTTGTTGGGTGATAAACTGACTAGAATGCAAAAGGATTGGTTCTTTGGAATATTTGGTTACAACGATGCTCTAATCCTTTCTGTAATCAGTCTTTTGATGCAAGACATGCCTTTCTAACATGGTGGCAACGTATAGGAAATCTAGAGATTCTTTAAAAGCTTTCCAAGCAACAGCAGTATGAATGCCTGGAGAAGGAGGTGGCAATGGCCAATACACAAGGTGATTTGGCGGCCCAAACCTGGAACCTACTTGCAGATGTATTTGAAGCATTATGAGAGGAAGTTGGAATGGAGGGACAACAAGTTGGTGCAACCATTGAGAACATTGAGCAACGCAAATCTGAGGCAATGCTAGCAAGAAGGGGCAAGGTCCTCCAGCGGACTAGGTTTTTCCACAAGGGATTTCAAGTCAGTGGGAATGGGTGATTCTTTCCCACTAGATAGAGCCATTTAGACGCCAATTAGACACAAGAGACCTAGCCATCATAGACAACTACAGAATGAAGCGGTTGACCAAATCAATGTCAAAGACAAAGACCCTCTAGCTCAACTGGCTGCTACGTAGGGTTTAGAAATAAGCCCTATACTTGTTAGTGTCGTTTTTCACCCCAAGGTACGTTTCAAAGAGGAACATGAATGGTGGTTTTGTCATCTCGCCAATAAGTTGTCAAGCTATGCTCACGTTATCCTATCTCCCCAATACTTTTGTAAAAGCAAACTTTGACATAATGTAATATATACCCCCTTTTCCTCGAAAAAAAACATTTGCCATGTCAACCTAGGCCACTGTTGTTGCACACATGTCGGGTGTTTAACCATCATGGGCAAACAGCACCTACTCTGATTCCATGTCTAAACTTTGAGTGGCCTCCTCTATGGGTGCCACATGTCATGCAAGAACCGCATGCTAAGGGTGACCAACACTGAATAGCCTAGCCACTTCTAACAACCTCATCCCCTAAAATAGTACCGCGGTAATGAGGCATCCTCTCCTTAAGGTAATCTCACAAGGGTGACTACCTCATGGTATCCCTCATTTTTATCCGCCATTTAGACCATGGGCTTGGATTGCCCATCAACCTCATTTGTGAGGTTGTAATAATAAGCATGGCAAATACAAAAAATCTTATAACTTATCGATGATCTGTATACCCCCATGTAAAGTACAAAAGAAGACTATCCAAAGAAATATCAAACACTACAGTCAATCTTTGTCCTTATCTCTGCCATCTCTTAGAGCCAATCTTTGTCCTTAGAGAAGGGTTATTAAGATTGCACTTTTTGTCACATCTTTACTTCATTGATATTCATTCATTGGATTGCGTTTTGTCACATCTCTAGTTCATTCATATTCACTCCTTCCTTTTACTTTCTCTTTTGTGTTTATGCAATGCATGCATAAATTTATGGCTTAGCATTTTGCTCAACTTTGGTCTTTTTACCTACTAAATGCCACTATGCACTCCAATCCTCAACTTTCTTCCATTGTTTTTGTGGATGCACGAAAGCTAAGATTTCTATTTTTTCAAAAACCCACTTTAGAATAATGTAATCCTCTTTTTTAAACTTGAAATGCATCCACCATGTATCCATCTCCAATTGTTCACATCACATACCTAAGGAACTTTTCTCTTAAAGCCATGATTCCTAAGAACCAAACTCACATACTCTAATTTTAGTCCTTTGTTGATAACTTCTATCTCATCCGTCTTCAACAGAAAAATAAGCTTGCCATTGCATTCTACATGTACATAAAGTGCATTAAGCTTATATTTCTAAAGAGCACCACAATAATGTATCAAAAAACTTTGAAAGAAATATTGTAGTGCTTGATCATGGTGGCCTATAGCTTCTCAACCTCAACAAAAACATTACTCTTTACATTAAGAATAGATGATCTTTCTCCTTTCTTGTTAATGTACTGAATTTTTGAAGATAGATATTGTACTACATATGAATTTGTGCACATCCATATCATGTGTGCATATTCCTTTAATCATGATAAAGACATTTTATATAAAACATATTTTTAATGTACTCAATTTTCAAAGACTAATGTTGTACTTTGTGATAAATTCGAGCACATCCATATTATATATGTGCCTATTCCTTGATACATGAAGATTACATTGTACAAAAACATATTGCAAGACTAAAACTTTGATCCCAAAAATGAGAAGAAACTCACATATGTCTAATTTATAAGTGACAAGAATATCCTTTTATAAGTAATACACAAATACATTTTTATAAGTAATACTTTTTTTACACTCAATAGCAAGATTTATTGCAAGACTAAAAAGTGGCTTGAATATCCTTTTATTAGTAATACTTCTTTTGATACTTGATGGCGGGATTATAGAAGGTGGACAAGATTGATTGCTCGAATTGTTATTCTCAAAGTAAGGTTGACACCATGAGCATGGACGTGTCTTTGAAGGTAATTCTAGGATCAAGGTCAAAGGAGTACAAGGACACGAAAGATGGCATTATAGAGTTACACATGGACGCTATATGCACCCCTAAGAGGTACCTAGCTTGTTTTCAAAGCAACCATACAAGTGGATCCAACGGTGCATATATTCATTGTGCATACATTTAAATTCCATTGGGCAAAGTGTTTGAGGCATCGAGAAAATGGAGAACGAAAATCTTCCTAGTAGACATAAGGAAACTCTTGTTTGTAGAGGCCCTCAATGCTTGTTGCCAATGGCTTCGAGAAGTTTCAAAGTCTTCTTCAAGGCTCAACGACAAGGTACTACAAGTAAAAAAATGTGAACATGTTTTTATCTTTATGATGGAGACGAGGACATCAAGAGTTTATTGTTACTAGTGGATGACGAAAGTGTGAGGTCACTTGGAACTTATGATCCAAGATCTTGGTCGATGGAACAGCCACATGATCTCATCTAAGGCCTTTCTTCCAAAGGAAATAACCCCAAACCCTTCTGTGGCAAACAACCACACAACAACACAATCCTTAAATGTGAACGAAGCTTTCCTTGTTGCAATGCCAGAAAAGGCCCATTTAAGCCTTACTGCAGAGCAAAACCATATTCTACAGAGCCATCCCAACAAATGCCATCAATTGAAAGGATTAGAATGTACCAAAATGTGCAGATACACGTGTGCATGTGTGCCCAAAGGAGGGCTCTGATACCAAATATAACGAGCAGAGAACGTACACAGAAATCAGCTATCTAAATCTGTCGTCAATCACGGGACAATATCGTTCCACCCAGCCGAATCTATGTGGTAGCAAGCTCTCATTAATTACACACACGTAAAAGCTCCTGCATGCTAATCCACAAAGCCCCAATTCCCTAGATGGATCTAGTCTGCCACATGTCATCATTCTAGGGTACCTCTTAAATGCATCTTTTTACCCCTCACCTGGGATATCAATTAATTCACTTGCCCCTAGGCACATTTACACATTTAATGCATTTAAGACCCATAGCCTTAGACCCATCTAGTCAGTGCCTTGTCACCCTCATCAAGGACCTTGACATTAATTCCATTGACCATTTACATGAAGCCCAATCAATATAATACAAACATTGATCCTTTAAAAGAAAATGTCCACTGACCCTTCCGAGGTCATGTTACCTCAACTTGCGAGTAACAAGGGATAGCATGTCAAGCTGAATTCTAAGTTCACCTTTCAGAATCTGATCACCCCACGCAGCAGGCTTGTAATCCAAATCCAGTAAACATACTCAGAACCTTCACTGTGGAGATATGTACCTGTACATAAATCACACAGCTTGCTTTTCAAGAGCTGTGCTTTGTGCAAACGTTTAAGGCACCATACATAGTCCCAGATCAGTATTGAAAAGTACAGTATTACCATACCCAAGCATGGCAAATATATTCAAACAGTAATTCTGTGTCGTACTTTTTCTGACTGCAACTTCATGTACCGCATAATCCCTCATTTACTGCTCATTTTTGCTTCATAACAGCTCTTCCAGAAAATCTTCTCATATCTCGTCCATCAGGTCTTCTCAGCAAATGAGTCAAGCTTTCCAGTACCCTCATCATTGCCAATGAAGTGAAGAAGAAACACGTGTAAAACTCTAGTACAAAATAATATACAATAACAAACCTGCAAATCATTATAGCCCCAGAGCTTGTGCAAATATAGCTCTTTTTAGGCCTTACTGCACGACCACCTGCTGCAAGAGAAGCATCTCAAACTTAAGCCAACAACATTACTGACCAAACTTACTATTTAGCTCAATATAAAAATGCTGGAAAACCAAACTTCAATCCTCACACAACTCACTTTGCACAACAGTCGTGTGTATCCTGCAGACAGGTTTTTTTTTTCCCACAGACAGGGTTATAAGAGGGGTCTAATTATACCTTAGTGAATGACTTAACACACCATAGAAGACAAAAACGGCAGCCAAAAAGGGACAAATTAACAAGATCACCAATGGAGAATCGTTAGAGAACTCCCCCCCCCCAACTAAGATACATTTAAGCCAAAGCACAGAGCACACTACAGCACATCAACACAACTGTTAGAAATTACCCAACAGAGGGTACGCACAGCAGAAGACTGATAGTAATGCCTAGGAGCTCACACAGTGTGCGTGTGTGTGTGGGGTGTGGAATCACAAACTTCTTAACTTATGTGCATAGATGTGCAAGCCAGTAAATAGACAATGCTCAGAGACAAATATAGAAGCAACTCTTTATATTTCTGTCCGTCCACAAAGTAGGACAGGATACAATACCAACAGGTTCTCCTACTAGATGCCAAGCACTTCTAGATCTCTAAGCCCACGTGCTCCACCTCGAGCATATGTAGACTCTCTGTCTAGATCCCTTCCACCTTGCTGTCCGGAAGCCAGCCTAGGTGGGCAGCACCGCTAGCTTAGTCTGCAGCTTGTTCTCGGTCACCTTCACCTCCTGAATGTAGGCCCAAGGTAGGTCCTTCTGCTGCTCCTATCTGCTGGTTGAGGGCTGCTCCAAGTGATGTGTTATGAGGCCAAATGCCTTTCCCTTTATAGGGCACAAGGCCTGCCCCAAAAAAACCGACCAGCAGCCTCAATCTGGCCAACCTAAACAGGCCGACCAGGCTGCTATAAAACTGCCCTACAAGGGCTCTCATAACCAGGGCCCCTGGCACACAAAACTAGTTCTTTGGCCCTCACTTCAAGGCAGGTTTCCAGCCCCTATGCAGGCCTGCCTGGCTGTCCCATATGGGCTATAAATATGCCCTCCCAGGGTCAGTCCCTTGCAGCCCTATTTGCTGCTGCTCCTGCCCTCCTGGGTGCCCATTCTCCAGCCCTAACCAGGCCTCCAAACAGGCCCAAAACCTGTTCCACATCTGCACCTGCACATCCTGCCATAACTGCGCCTCTGCCAGGCCCTTTTCCAGTGCCATACAAAGCCAAACACCCTGTAGATGTCAGCGCCATGTGATCGCCTCTTATTCCGGGTTCCTTGTGCTGGCTATTGCTTCGCCTTTTGCTGCTGCAGATCCATCCTAGCTCCGGGTACCCTCCATCTCTTTGATTCTTACCCACATGGCAGCCATGCTGCTGATGTGTCAGCCTCTCAAACCCTAGGTTAATCCCCCCCATGCTCTCCTCATATGGGGAGTTACAGATGGGGTGGTGACCTTTCCAACAACTGCAAACAGAGAAACATACATGACATTTTCACACATCTATGCACAGGGAAAAAAACTTCTGAGGACTTTTGTATGACACCATGTTGTGGATGATAAACTGCACATTATAACATCACCCACCCACAAACTGCTACAAAGAGGGGATACTCAATGCTTACCCTGCGGACAGGTGAGAAAAAGAAGAAAATAAACAATCTGGTAGAGCTTAAGAAACGTTTACCCAAAAGAAACTAAGATACACTTAGGCCAGAGCACACTACAGTACATCTTACCTGAGACACAACAGCAAACAGAGAAACATACTTTACATTCAGTGCGGTCTGAAACTATGCATAGGGAAAAAAACTTCTGAGGACTTTTGTATGACACGATGTTGTGGATGATAAACTGCACATTACAACATCATCCGCCCACAGATTGCTACAAAGAGGGGATATTCAATGCTTGCCCTGCGGGAAGGTGAAAAAAGAAGAAAATAAACAATCTGGTAGAGCTTAAGAAACGTAGTGCTGTCATAATGTGCCACCATGAGGATAAAACGCATAAGAACATGAAGAGAAACAAGTATAATTACAAGTAGCCAATTGTCATCCTGGACCTCGTATCAAGAACCACTTGTATTTTTGTTCATGCCTGCTCACTCACAACCACCACCTCAGATCAACAGTGAGCTCATCTTATTAAACCTCGAGAAGTATGGCTTAACATAACCCATACGCTAACACTCCTCAAGTGGTTGGAATCTGAGAATTACGATTAATCATTGATTGTGTCTACGAGTTTAATACCAAGTTCCGTGATCGAGGTAACCATGACGTAGTGTGGTTGGACGAAGATTTTTTCCAAGAGTTCCCACAAATCTTGGCGGACTACTTGGAAGCCATGAACCTACCACCAAGCTAAGGAGGGAATGTGACATGCACCCCTACACTTGGGTGCAATATGACACACTGGCTACATCGATAAGTGCATTATAGTTCCCAAATAGGAGATTTTGTTGTATGTTGTGACCCCTTTGTGGGCCCTTGTCCACAGGCAATCAAGCACAAGCTACATAGGTCAGTCTCTCAGCCTTAGGTCAAGTCAGAAGATCAATCCTTGTTCACCAGTATCCATTGGAGAACAATAGGTTAGTGTTTCCGTCTTAGAGTTCTAGGTAGGTCTAGCTCTCATCCTAGGATAGGAGCCCAAAAGGCCCCCGCAGGGCTGAGCCAATGAGCTCCCAACAAGGGAGAATGGGCTGGGGAAGGACTGCCTTTATAAGCTTCCATGTGCGCCTCCCTAGGCGGCCTTTTATGGGGCAAAGGGCCCAACAAGCCAGCCCAAACCAGCCGACTAGAAGTCAGCCAGTTTGGGGCTGGTTGGCTCAGCCCACAGCCCCCTATATAAAGGGGGGCCAGCAGCCCTCATTCCTCACTCAGTCCTTGCCTTCAGCCACTCCTGCAGCTCCCTACCAGCCCCTTGTGCAACCTCTGAACACCTCCAAATCTGGCCCTGATCAGCCTCAGTCCCTTGGCCCTCAGTTCAGCCTTTCTGGAAGGTGTCTACACAGCACAACAGTTGGGGATTTAGATCAGCAAACGGAGTAAGGTTTGTGTACTGCTTCATCAGCTCTTTGAAGTTCTCTTTTGCAGTTTGCACAGCTCACTTCTCAGCTCAATCTCTCAGTCATATATCAGCTCTCTCTCAGCTTCTATTACTCTCAGTTTTCACTCTCTCACCCATGCAATAACCTTGCATTCCGATGGACAGCATAAGCCTCTTCCTTGCCTTGCAGAATTGCCCTACATCGTCAGTGTGGACAGCATCAAGGTCTCGGTATTGGTTGGAGTTGCCTCTCAAGTCGTTGGGCCTCCAATACGTGTGCATAGTGTACTCTTCAAAAGCATGTTTCCGTGTGCTCTCGAAGAGTGTTATTGTATCTTTCAGTTCTCCAAGTATTAAAGCAAATTCTCCCCTAATTGGAGGAGGGGACCCTTAGTGGGTACAAGGACCCAATCGGTTGTCGTCTCTATTCTCTCTGCGCCCTCATCTCCTTTCTCTCTCTATGGTGCTTAACTCTAATTCCTCGCTAAAGGCTTAAAGAAGGTCTTTGCTGTGATTACACAATCTAATAACCGTTGCATGTTACAATCATGGAACTCCTCTACATCTTCTGAGGACGACAACTCATCTTCAAAATCTGAGATTTCAATGATCATGCTCAACTTACCTGGAGTTCACCTGACTGTACATGACTTGTTGAAACAGAGCCCCTTCTTCCTCCTTTCATCCATTAGAGCGTGGGAGAATTGCTTATGAGCCTCCTTCCTATCCTTATCATTTTCTGGGAGTCTATCTACAGATTTAGATTCCTTGCTCAGGGTATTAGCCTTTGAAACATTAACAGTAGGATATTTTGGAAGTACCTTACCTGAGGTCCCATAATTTAGTGGAGATGACTTATTATCCAGATGAAATTTCTGCTCACCCATGGTCTTCCTCCCACTATAATCCACAGTACATGGCTGGAAGGTCCTAATTCCAATACACTCTTTTATTTGGCTCATATAGCTGTTGGCAAACTGAAAGGAAAGAGTAGAGTGGACACAAACTCAGAATACTTGCATTATGGAATAAAGAAGAGTGAGGTCCTTAAGTAGGCACCTCATACATGCTCACTGACATCACTGATGACTTCAGAGCTCCACAATCATCTCCTTAATCTGCTCCTAGATTCTCTCAATCATCCTATGTGGCTCTTCCACCACCTAACTGTGCTTGTGGGCACCTAACTGTGAGCAAGGGTTCCCATGGGTGTAAGGTAAACAAAAGGGATACAAAAAGACCTTCCAATGGTTATCTCCCCTGCATGTACATGCACACAATGTCTGCAGGAGATACTATGGAGCAAAACATACACATGGCCTACATCATAAGGTGACCAGAGGTGTTTACAAAACACACAAAACACAATAATTTATTTCATTCATTTTGGAGGACTATCCAAGCTGAGTACCTTGACATAAAAAGAGAGATCTGGAGCATACATAGAGATGTTTTAAAATGCATAATCTTCAAAGGATGCCTCATCTTGTGGAGGCTCATCAACTGAAAGTAGATTTGCATTTTGTCTTTGCTTTGGCTCTGCAAAACTTCTCATCATGGTTGTTCTTGCCACAGTGCTTGCATGGATTAATTTTGAAGCAGTCCTTTGAAAGGTGATTTGTCTTTCCACAATGATTGCAAGGGGTATACTTGCCCTTCTGGACTTTTACAGCATAAACAGTGTCATTGCCTTTCCTGAGCTCCATATGCCTTTCTTCTTCTTGGAGAGCAGAGCTAATACCTTCAAGATTAGGATTAGGAAGATTTTTCAAAGTGGTAACTATGTGATCATATTCTTCAGGCATACTCTTAAGTAATACTGCCATAGCATCATCTGGAGTAATAGGAGAGTTGATAGAAGCTAATTGAGTCATAAGACTCCGCATATAGTTGACATGAGCTGCTAAAGTAGTACCACTAGCCATCTTCAATTCAAAGAAAGAGATTTTAAGTGATAGTTTAGAGATGTGAGAGCTAGCACCAAAAATCATGTCAAGCTTCTGCCAAGCTTCTGAAGGAGACTCCAAGTCAGAGATATGGTGAATATAATCATCTCCTAAAGCAAGAGCAATGATACCATATGCTTTTTCTTCTCTAGCTAGATCCCTTGCCAGTCGTGTCGGAGTTGAGGATTCTCCAGCATTGGAGACCGTAGAAGAAGCGATAGGAGTAGGTTTGACAAGTCCCCATAGGTTCTCCCTCATCAATGCAAATTTTACCTTCATCTGCCATGTGTGGAAGCCCTTTCCATTGAACTTCTCTAGATTCAATAAGGTAGCCATGAGAGGGTCTAACCCAGATATTGGGCAGTGTCTATCTCTCTTACAAGGCAAAAAATAACTGAAAGGCTTCCAAAATATGAGCACTTGATGTAGCAAAGACTAGTGACCAATATTCAATCAATGATGCTTCTGCTTACATGCTTCATAGAAGTGGCTAAAATGAATACTTTCCAATCAAAACCAGGTCTAGCAATTCAAAACAAAACTGAAGCCACACTTGTACTAAAGTTATTGAAAGTTTCAAAAAACCAAAAATGCTAGAGTAGCATTTTATGTAGCATCATCTTCAAAAACTTGTCCAAAACTGTCAAAACCAAAAGGCTGAACTTGGAGGGCTTGTAGCTCACTCTTCAAAGCAAGGAAAAGAGGGCTTTCTGAAGCAAAAGAAAGCGCATATACCAGAGAGGGTCCAGCACAGAGGTTGGACGATTTGGTACGCACTTTTGCCCGAGGGAGTTGCTACACCTTGAGATATCCCATCAATAGCGAGGTGCATTGCCTCATCCAAAGACTTGGGTCTAGATGCCAATACATCTAAGGAAATTGATGACTGCAACCTGTGTATAAATCTGATCATCCTCTGCTTCTCATCTACCCCCTTCACAAACAAGGAAAGCCTCGAAAACTGTTTGATGTAGTCTAACTAACCCCGTTTAAACTAGGTCATACCACTGACACACAAACTGATCAACAATTCGAGGGGAGAGGAATGTAATCACCATTTCATGTTTGAATTCATGTAGCCATAGCTGGCCTAAGTCCACTGTCCACTTCCCGAAGGTTATGCCTCCACCATGTGTGGGCATAATCCTCTAAATGTAGTTCTGCAAACTGAATTTTGGCAGCATCACTTCCTGGCCTTAATCTGAAGTAGTCTTCCAGCTTACTTATCCATTCCTGCAGCTCATTAGGTGGATTAGACTCTCCTTTGAACTTCTGCAAGACAATCTTGTCCTTGTAGTCCTTGCCCAATCCTGACCCTTGTCCCAACTCCTTCTGAATTTCACCTTGAGTAGCCTTCACAAACTGGCTAAAGGTCATGGCCTCTCTCACCTCAGGATCTAGCTGGTTATAGGCCAACAATTGCTGAGTCAATAATTCACCTCTCCTAAGGGAGGCTTGATACACTTGGATGAGCTGGACACATCATCAAGACCTATCCCAGGGGCTGGACTAAACTTTGAACCTCCTGACTGAGTTATATTCCATGAGGGTACAGATTTGGGAGATTGTTGTGGTGTGATTTTCTAGCATCAGCCATGAATTCACTCCTACTTGGGTTCATTCCAGCCTGTCCCAGTTCCATAGGCTTCTTAGGGGGATCATCCCCAGCAATCTCCTTACCCTTTGGTTCAAACCTACTCCTCACTTGGTTCACATCAATTCTCATGGTCCTCAATTGAGTGAAAGCATTGTCAAACTTGACCTTGGAGTCTCTTTCCACACCTTCAACCCTTTGTTCCAGCACTGACCAAAATAACTTTTGCTGCTGGTCGACAAGCTACTGCATCAGTTTGCTCTGTTTGTCCATCAGTTGTCCTTGCTGCTCCAGCATGATAGCCATGAAACGTTCAAAATCCAGCTTGTCCTTGTGGTGAGGGGACTTGGTTGGTGATTGGTTAGGAAATCTTAAAGAAGGACTTGCCTCTTCTTGCTCATGGTCACTGGTCTGAGCATCTTCCATAGGTGCCATTTACTCCTCACTTGGTTCACATCACTTCTCATGGTCCTCAACTGAGTGAAAGCATTGTCAAACTTGACCTTGGAGTCTCTTTCAACACCTTCAACCCTTTGTTCCAGCACTGAAGTGACTTGCCCTAGCTGACCAAAATAGCTTTTGGTGCTGGTCGACAAGATACTGCATCAGTTTGCTCTGTTTGTCCATCAATTGTCCTTGCTGCTCCAGCATGATAGCCATGAAACCTTCAAAATCCAGGTCCTTGTGGTGAGAGGACTTGGTTGGTGATTGGTTAGGAAATCTTAAAGAAGGACTTGCCTCTTCTTGCTCATGGTCACTGGTCTGAGCATCTTCCATAGGTGCCATTACTTCAACTTGTCAGGCTCCCTAATATTCACCTTCAGGTCTGAAGTCCCTGGTAGACTTGCCGTTCCTAGAGTTAGAACCAGACCTCCTTGGAGCCATAGAATTAGATAATCCAAGTCAATTGGCACTCAAAAACAGTCTGAGAGTTCTCTGTCTCGGTCTGATTTTGAAAAGAAAAACACTTTCTGAGCACTGTTTAGACCCTGTTTAGAACTGTGTCCAGAAAATTTGATTATATGCACTGTTTGAACAGGGAACGCTCTGCCCTGGCACTGTATAGGACTGATCAGTAATTATCACTGGCCAAGCTAGAAGAAATGACTGCTGCCACAGGGCAGATACACAGTAATTTGCCCTAATTCCAAGATTTTGAGGGCTCAATTACCACTGATTGCTGCAATTTAGGCATAGGCAGGATAAAATAGAGCAATATAACACAGAGATCTGAAAAGACCCAATTTTCTAGGGTCTTTTGGCAGAGAAAACCCTAAATTCTACCTGCTGGAACAGATTCCGATGTAAATGATAGGGCAAATGAAATCCGATCAATGCCAAACCGGTACAGATCTTCTCCCAGCTGAGGTGACTCGGTACCTGCCATCAAAACAGAAATTGGAGTGGTATCTGTCCAGATCGCAGCAGAATCTAATGGCGCACTGAATCCCTGACAATTTCAGGCTTGGAAATGGGAATTTCTCCGAGATTGTTGAGGGCTAATGATCAGGAGATCATGCTGAACAAACTGATATCAAAATCATTCAATTCTAAGCACATTTGCATTCAGGGCTGATCAGAGGCTGCACTTCTGGCGATGAATTTTTGCACAGGGCTAGCCCTTAGGCTCTAGATGAAGTGCTCCAAATTGCAGAACCAAAAACTTGAAAATCCACCCACAAATTCCCTAAAAAGGGCTCTGATACCAAATGAAGCAAGGTTTCTACTATATCTGCTACTGTTACTAATACTAGGGTAGTTCAAATTATTTTAGCAGAAATAGCAGAAATAGTAATGAAAGTATAGGGGTAGGGATAGGGTCTCTCTTACATGAAGAGGGCACCATGGGGCCGGCTAGCACAGCTGCTAGATGCTGCTGTCCTTGCTTATGGGATTAGTACAACAGGCTCAAGCCCACAATAAAGCCTAGCACCCTACTAAAGTGTACAAAAGAATACTCAAGTGTGTACATTAAATGTGATGACCCCATTTAAATGCTAACTGGGCCCCCATTTGGGTAGCTGCTGCCAACCCTAGTGTACCCTACTGTTACAGAATGCCTTCCTCAATTGCAAAAATGATTGTGAAAAAACAACAAGCAAGAGATGACTTGGAGAGGATGGAGGCTCTTCTACAATTGGCTAAAAAGAATACGATTATGTGCATTGAAGTCTCCACAAACATCGTTATGCTTCATTGAAGGGTAATACCAACACAAAGCTTTCTCCATCGGTATTATGGCCCCTACAGGATTATCCACAAGTTGGGGAAGTGGCATATCGATTCGATCTACCAAGAATCTTCCAATATCTCACAATGTGTTTTACGTGTCTTTGCTGAAACCACATGTAGGCCAACTGTCAACATTTGTACATACTTCCACTGCTGCCACTCGTGGATGAGAGGGTCAGATCCTTGAAGTCCCCGAGCACATTGTGGATTTCAGAGATAGAGTACTTCGTAACAACCTCATCAGATGTCAGGAGCACCTAAGGATGAACAATCATGGCAGCCAGAGAGCATTGTTCAGGAGTAACCCTATCTATTAAAAGGCTGTTCAGCATCACTTTGCTGTCTTAGCACCCTTATGTGACAGCTGGACTATGTAATTTTGAGGGTAAAATTCTATGGGAAGGGATGGCTGTAACGAAGGGGCCAAATTAGCAGTCCTGAGTTAGAGGGAAATGTGGAGGGACCACATCCCCTCAGCCCTCATTGTAGCACCTAGTGGAGCAGCACTTCACTGCAGACCGCATCCAGTGGAGCAGTACTTCCTCACGTGGACAGCCCCCTGTGCACCACCTGGAGCAGTTCTTCCAGACATCTTCTGGAGTAGTTCAGATAATCTCATTGTGGAGCCTGGCAGAGGTGCAGAGCCAGCCCACAGTAGCACTTGAGGAGCAGGGTAGTGGAGCAGTTCATCCACTCCCTCGTGCTCCCGTTCTCTTGGTTGTTGAGCTATTTGTCTGAGCTCTCGAGCAGCCGTTGGTTCCGAAGTTTTCCCCCCGTTGTAGTGGGGCTTTCTCCAGAGATCACTTGCAATTCTGCTGTGCCTTTCTCTCCTCTCTCTCCTTCTCAGTGTGGTGTGTGTGTGAGGCGTGCTCTTTCTCTCTCTCTCCCTCTCTCCCATTCATTTCCGCTGGACTTCTCACACATCCACCACTCATGCAGACACTTTTTTGATGTAACATCTAATCCTATCCTACTCTCCCTCCTCCCTCCTTTGCCCTCTCTCTCTCTCTCTCTCTCCCCATCTTCTTCCTTCACCTCTTTCTCTCTCCTACCCCATCTTCTTCCTTCTCTCCCTTCCTCTCCCCCCCTTCCAGACCGTCTACTCCCTTTTCTCTAATCTGCCCCTACCCCTTTTCTACAACTTCGTAGCTAAGAACTGTTACATTCCTGGATAGCAAGCTAGGCAAAGCCTTAACAGTCCCCTGACTCAATTACTGGAGCCAAGGGCCATGGACATGTATCCTACGCTAACAAGACATGTGATTGCGCTTGAGATTCCTCAAAAATTGTGGCAACATAAAGAAAAGACAGGCATCCTGTTAGGTCAAGCGATCCTATGATTGACACGAAGCAAACCTGAATTGCTACATAGCCACTCACATTCTGATGAGCTCATAGGTATTATCATCTCAAAATCATGAGGTTACACAATGTGTGTGAATTAAATCTTTGTAGAGTGTCCCACCGCTCATTTTTCAGCTAGGCTGGAAATAGATACAAGTTCCTAGTGAGAACTTTTACATCCCTGGACAGCCAGCTAGGCAAAGTCTAACAATGGGTAGGGAACCCACAGGCAGCATAGGGCTAGCCCAAGGTAATAGTCTAGTAAATGTCCTCCTCTAGTGATACAAGATTGCAATACATACTAGCCCTAGGATGTTTGATGCCATCTAATTCCCATATGCCATGGTTCTAATTTGAAACTATGAATGGGAGGTGAGTCATATGTCAGCATTCCGACTGTAGTGGAGTTCTCATATCTGCTTCAATCTATCAGTACCTTGGTCGATGACTGAAAGCTGCAAGAAGAACTTAAAGGCTACTAAAGGTCCCACATCTTGACACAAACCCGCAAGAGGGATTATTAAAGCTACACCACAAGACAAGACCGAATCGTTTGGCATTCCCAGCAGCTGCAAGGAGAAGACTGAATAGAAACTGTAAAGGAATATCTTGAAACTCCACGGTCCACCACACATACATATAGTATATAAAAGCAACTCAAACCTTCCGTCACTGGCACAAGACAAAACCGAAGAATGACCTTTTGTTAAAGCTCATCCAAGAAAAGTGACACGCATCACTTGCAAGACTCTATTTCATGCTCAAAAACCGCCCACCTACTTACTTCAACAAATGCCAACGCCAAAAATATATGCACGTGAAGCCCTTTTGCTAGTGTGATAGAGAGGCGGTAAAGATTAATACCTTAGAAAAAGGTTTCCAGAGAAACCTTCCCGCTTCAACTGTAGCTGCTTAATTAATTCTTTACTGTCAAGAATTTGAGGCTGTCTCATTGAGTGCGTTAGCAGTTTCACCCTCTTTTCTAGCACGAAGCTTTTGAAGACCATGTATAAGTTGGTCGTATAAGGAAACATCGGCAACAAGGCCCTCTTCGGTCATTTCCTGCAATAACCTAGACGCTTCAGTTAACCTCTCTGCTTTGCAAAGACAATCGATGACTAAATGATACGTGTCAGAGTCAAGACAGCCACTGATCGTTTTCATCCATCCCAAGAGTTTGTAAGTTTCTTCGATGTTGCCTGCCTTGCAAAAGCCAACCAAAAGGGTATGACACACAGATTGATCCGCCGTGGAAGATCCGTGTCTAGTGAAGTGATGAAAAACCCTAGCTGCATCTACCATGTTGCCGTCCTCGCACAGACCACTTATTACCGAAGTAAACGTTTTCACATCTGGAACGCCAACGTTTCCTAGCATTGCTAATAGAGACTCGCATGCCTTGCTGAAACTTCTTGACTTGCATAAGCCACGGATCAAAGCAACATACATAGCCTTGGATGGTACAGCTTCCCTCTTTTCAAGCTCCTCAAAAATTTCCTCTGCCTCTGCCAATTTCCCTGCATTGCAAAGTTCCTTTACAAGAGTATCTTGAATGGTTAACGTAGGTGTTCTCTCCTTGCTAAGTTTCTTCCAAAGCATGCAAGCTTTTTCCACTTCTCCTAAGCCACAGAGCCCATCAATTACCCTGGTAAGACAGACGAGATTGGGAGTATAGCCCCTCCGTATCATATCCACCAAAACCTCATGAGCTTCGTTCGTTTTCCCTGCCACGGAAAGAGCGTTAACTAGAGCATTGCAAGCCGTAGCGCCTGGTTCAATCCCTTGCTTCAAAATTTCGGTAAAGATTTTGAGAACTTCCAAAACTTTGCCCGCTCTGCTGAAAACAGTAACCGCTATTCTATACGTCTCAGCATCTGGGGTTAAATCCTTTGCCTTCATTTCCTCAAACAGATTGTAGGCTTCCTCAGTACGATGAGCTATGCAGAGCCCGGAGACCAACTTGTTGTAGGTTTGTGCGTCGGGGAAAAAACCGGCTTGGAGCATTAGCTCGTGAATTTTGAGCACAAGATCAAAGTGCTTCTCTCTTACAAAAATATTAAAAAGGCAGGTAAAGTGAGAAGCATCGGGACTGATACCGAGATTCTTCATGAGTTGAAGAGTTTCGACTGCTTTTTCAACCATTCCTGCCCAGCCATAACCCATTAGCAAGACCAAGAATGACTCTGAGGTCATAGAACGGAACCCATTTCGAGCACTGTCCAAGGTCTTCAAAAAGGCATCAAACCGTTTCTCGTGACTCCATCTTCTGGAGAGCACACCGATCACGTTGGGGCTAGCTTCGAAAGTCTCTTGTTCCGTGATCCAGATGAAAAACCGCAGGGCGAGCTTAGCTTCGGAGAGAGCTTTAATGACCTCCACAGCAAGGCCGTCGGAGAGCGGAATAGCAGAAGCGTGGAGGGCGTGCTCGACATGAGAGTCCCATTGACGCTCCTCGATGATGCGACGAAAGGCGACGGCGTCACGCTGGAAGTGAGGCAAGAGGTAACTAGATTTTCCAAGAGATCTCAAGACACGGAGAGGGGGACGATGAGCAAGAGTGGAGGCGCGAGCGACCATCAACAGGGCTGGGGAACCACGGATGCGCAAAGCTCTGATCACTCCTCTACAGCACAGAAACAAGGTTGCCGCCATAGCCAGCCACCCCCAACAACATGGTTTGCCTTGATGCAGTTTCTATCATCTATACTCAAATTTACTCCTATTCAAATTAGGTACTTACTACTCGCTTCTCACTTCCCTCCTCTCAATTCAATTAGGTAGGCACCCTTTTGTCACTAGTCGCTCGAAATTCAGCATGTCACTACTAGCTCGAAATTCAACCTCACATCCTAAATTTAAAAAGAAAAAAAGCATACGAGTAAAAAAGTAAACATGAGACACGACACAGCGTCCGTCTGAAGCAAATTATCAATTAAACAAAAGTGCAAGGGAGGGGTCGCCGACTATAACTCTTGGCGGATGCGCAAGCAATGTGACTCTTCTCTAGAAGGTAGACGCGGGGCTCTTCCTGGAACTGGAAGGCGAGTGCAAAAAGCTACTTGTGCGTTCTGAGCAGGGGCTCGAGATAAGCATGTAGTATGGACAGAGCCCACACCACCGCGAGACATTTGAGTTCTGTGGCCGAGTATCTTCATTCAGGACGCGATAGAGACTGACTAAGATATACGGGGTGGCGTAGCAAGGCATCCTCCTTAAGGATCTCTTGAACTTGAGAAAGAGCTTGCTGGCACTTGTCATCCCAAGAGAACTTGACATTTTTGCACATGAGTCGCCGAAGGGGGGAAGCGATCGTTGATAATTCGGGCATAAAGCAGGAGCTAAAAGCTGCCATATCTAGAAAACGCTCGAGCTACTTAACATTATTGGGAACGGGAAATTGTTGTATGGCTTTGACCTTCTTGGGTCCAGACAGATATTGTCAGCGGCAACGATGAACCCAGATAATTGAGTCGTGTTTGAGCCCATTTGCACTTGTCTGGGTTCAAACGAAGATTGAACTCTTGCAAAAGATGGAGGACTTGCTTTAGTACGTCAAGGTGTTCCTCCCAAGTTGTCGTGTGAACTAAAACATCGTTGAGGTACACGAGTACTTTGCCGACCACAATCGAATTGTAGAGGTTCATCACCCGTTGAAAAGTGCCACATGCATTACTGGTTCCAAAAGTCATGACATTGAACTCATAGAGGCCGAACGGGGTGCAGAACGCCGTCTTCATGCGATCTTTTGGCTTCACTGGAATTTGCTAGTATCCCGCTTTGAGATCCAAAGTAGTAAAGTATTTAGAGCGCGTGAGGGAATCCAAGATGTCGTCCAGACGGGGAAAAGGGTTTTCATCTCGAATGGCAACCTTGTTGAGAGGTTGAAAATTGACGTAGAAACGATATGGATCGTCTACCTTCTTGACCGAATGGGGCTCACAGGCCCAAGGGCTCTTAGAATGTTGAATGATGTCCTGCAACATCTGCATGATGTGCTAGCAAAGAATTTGAATCTCTCTGAGAGATCGACGACGTTGGGCTCTGGAAACCAGGTGGGAGTTGCCAGTTGGTATCTCATGAGTAATGTTGGTTGTCGTCATTGTGGGCTTGGGGCCGGCGAACGCTTGGGTGAACGAAGCTTATAACTGGCGAATCTGTGAATGTCGCCAGATGTCCTCTTGAAAATTTGTTGAAGAGATCGATTCCCTAGACGTTCTAGAATAAATCCACGGGATTGGGGGCACCCCTGGGAGGATCAGAGAGTGCTTCAAGAAATCAATTACGGTGCCCTGGTCATAGAGTCAATCACAATCGAGTATGATAGGGAAGATTTGTTTGGGCAAAACCATAGTGGGGACAACAAAAATTTTCGAGCCTACCTCTATCTCGATTGTTGCTCCAGTTGACATTGTTGTTGAGCTTTGATTATCTCCGAAAGTGATCTTGTTGGGGGGTGAGGAGTAAAATCACCACGAGCAACTGCTAATACTTTATTTGCTCGAGCTTGCTGCAAACAAACTGGAATCATCAAGGTGAGAAAGTAGCCGAGGAGATTTGAATTCTTCCATGTTGAGATGATTTGGGCCAAAAGCTCCTCATCTAGCTCCATCCTCCTTTGACCTACCAGTGTTCCTCTATTTGTCGTGCCTCTTGGTTGTTAATTCGTCTAATGTTATGCAATTTGGCAGGCAGCAATAAAGGAGCTCCCAAGCTTGGGATCCTAGCCCCTCACAGGAACTCAGGATATATTTGCTACTCGTTAAGATATGCTTGGAAAAGCATTCAGTATCTAGAAGAGGCCATTGCATGCAGGTTGATGAGCACGTGTATGTGTGAAGCTATAGGAGATTCTACCAACCTTAGTTTGTCCCTACTATTTCTCTTTTTCTCTTTCCTCTTTAGCACCTTTCTCTTGCGTCTTCCTCTCTTCCCACTTTCTTGATCTTAATTATATCATTGCATCCATTTATCAAAGAGCTCCCATATTTCATCCCTTTGATATTACATCTTTAGAGTGCTAGTCCCAATCTGCAGCTTCAATAATGAGTCACGTGAGTATGATTTTAGCCTTCACTCACATGGGCAGTCAAGCCTTTGCACTTGATTTCCATTTTTCAATTATTGTGCATAATATTTAGTTGTTTTTCTACATCTAAGTGCTCCTACTTTTGAAGTATTCTTTTACAGCATAGAAACAAGGCTGCTACCATAGCCAGCCACCCACCAACATGGTTTGCTTCCTTTATCTATCGGGTCTTATGCATTTGCCTTGATTTTATATCTACCTTCTATATAGCCCATTTGTCTTGATTTATATCTTAGATGGCCAATTATACTATATGCACACAACATGGTTTCCTTGGTTCCAATTTACTCATATTGCCAGAGGCCAGTTTAAGTGGGTAAGTTTTTTTTCTGGGCAAAGAAATTTTGATTATATTCTAATCAGATGATTTGTACAATGTTGTCAAAACTTTGACTAAATTTTCATCTCTATAGAGGGATGCCAGCATATAGCAAGGAGCTGTTGATATGCCATCTTTCAAGGTAGTAGCCTTCAGCAGTGTCCTATGCATAGAGAATAAACAAGTGAGGAACAGAATCCAGTTGGGGTACACTAGTCAGCAGGTTCTTCTTTGACTGGGCAGAGTGGAGGGAGGAGCTAAGCCTGCATGTCCATCCTTGCACTAGAACATCTTCTTACCTCTTGAGTGTGTTCAGCCAGTTTTGTTTGTAGTTGGGAAATTTGGTCATTGTAGTTATGAAATTCTTGATCCAAGAGGAACTTGGCCTTGGGCATAGCAGAGAATGATCAGTTAGTAAGCATAAAGCAATCATACCAATTAATAAAGAGCTAGTCAGCATGCATGATCTCATCATTGAATTGTAAAGCATTCATGGAAATCCATATAAACCATAAAGCATAGGCTCTAATAAGTGACCATTTGGCATAAGGTGTTTTGAGAGCATCCCCCAATAGTATGGCCTTCCAATTTATAGGCTCCACATTTGTGTTTCTGATTGTAAGGGCAGTAATCTAGATCTAGCTCCCCACAAAGGAACCATCTTGGTACACAAGATCACTCTCAATAGAACTCCAGAATACCGAGGTCATGAGCTCCCAATGAGCTCTCAAACAAGTAGTACCTCTCTAGTTTCAAACATACAAGGAATGTGCATATCAGATGATCCACTTGCTTGCTCTAAAAGAAAACCAAGCTCCTCATGAAGGCACAATCAACCAGCCCCCTTCAATCTCATAGATCGTATTTAATACTAAATCCATAGATCCTTCTAAGGAATCCTTCCTCATGCCAATGCTACCAGACAACCATTTGAGCATCTGCAAATTGATGATTAACCAACTGGTTTCATGAGGGGAGTTCTATGCCATCGATTTCTCTTCATCTACTTGTTCTTTAATCAGCCATCCCAAGGCATCAGTAGTAATTGCAAATAGGAGAGCCCGGCTAAAGGGTAACCTTATCTAATGGATCTTTTCAACATAAAACTCTGAGACATCTCACCATTCATACAAACCTTTGCAGAAGCATTTGATAGTAGCAAGGCTACATAGGAGATAAAATTCTTTCCCAAATCCAAGCTTTTGAGTGACTGTAGAAGAAAGTCTCCATTGAGTCTATCATAGGCCTTATCAAAGTCTATCTTAATAAGACATATCTCTTGCTTGCTTTCCTCGGCATGGGTGCACCCTTCCCATAGATTGATGATTGCCTCCAATAAATGTATGTTCTTGATGAAACCTTTTTGCTCTTCCAGGATCCACTTGTCCATCTTGTGTCTTAGTCTCAAAGCAATTGCTTTAGCATATATCTTATATGAACAGTTTAGCATGGTAAGCGGCCTCCAATTTTTTAGCACTATCATGTCCCATTCCTTTGGAATAAGTTTAATGACACCTCCATTTAAATGCTCTGGGAGCAGTCCCTGTTGGATACTCTCATTCCAAACATCCAGTAAAGAATGGCCGACAGTGTCCCAAAAGACTTTGTAAAATTCAGTAGGAAGCCCATCCTCTCCAAGGGTTTTGCCATCAGCCATTGCAAAAATAGCCTCTTTGAGCTCTTGAAGGGATAGTTATGATCTCAATTGATTTCTATCTAGATTAGAAATAGATGGTTGTCTAGCTGCATGGCACTTCAATCTTGCCTCTAGAACATTATGGCCTGTGAAATCCACTGTGCTTAGTAGGTTTCTGAAATGGATGACTATTATCTCTATATTTTCTGTTTCTAAATGAGCCAAGTCTCCATCATCCTTTTGTAGCAAAGGGATTTCCTCCTGCTTCCTCTTTTTTTTGATCCTCCTAAAATTCTCTTTAGTTGGCCTATCTATCTTGCCTGCCCACCACTCTCTAAAGTAAATATTGGCATTATGAAGCTTGATCTGTTCTTGTACTTTGACTTCCTTTCTTTTAATCAGTAAGTGTTGTTGGGCATAGATGTCATTGTTTCTAGCTCTTTGTTCCAAGTCCTCAATGTCTTTTTTTAGCTTGTCCATCCTTTTTGCTCTAATGGTTGCCCTGTTCTTTCTAGCTTCCTTGAGAATTGACTATACCTTTTCAATAGCATCCTTCCATCCTTGTGCCATAGATTCAACTACTGTGCAAAAGAAAAGTACCAACTCTCTATGATCTGCTTTTGTATTGTCTGAAGCTTGAAGAGGGAAGGGTCAGCCTTAAAACAAAAGTTACCTTTCTTTCCAAATCCTAGGTCTATAGAAGCTAACACTGGTTTAGCTTCTATAGACCTTTTCCTCTCTCACTCCTGAAAGAGTGAGAGAGGAAAATGTGACTTGCTTGACCTCTAGAGCTTGGTCAATCAGTGATTGAGCCAAGTATACTCTATCTAGTCTGGCCTCTCTTCTCAAGTCCCCTACCTCTCTATTGCTCCAAGTGAAAATGCTGGGAGTCCCAATGTCAACCACTTGAAGAGTTTCTTTGACATCTTCCCAAAGTTGATGTTCAGAGCCCCAGAGAATTGATCCCTTCTGCATCCATTTATCTTTAATAGTGTCAACCATATTGAAGTCCCCCATAATGATATAATCACTCCTTAGGTTCAGCAATGAGTCCCATGTGATTCTTCTTTCCAAAGAGCCTGTTGGGGCATACACTGAGACGACTATGAAGAAAAGACTTTTCATTTTGCAATCCAATGCAAGCCATCTGTGGTCAGGGTCTTGCCTACATCTGATGACACAATCCTAGTAGTGAGACAAAACATCAATTGCATTGCCACCCCTGCCTTCATCATGACTTGTAAAATACCAAATTCTTCTGTTGTCTACTTTTTTTAGTCTCTTTTCCAAAGTGTCATTTCTCACTTTCACCTCTTGTAATGCAAGAAAAGTTGGAGACAGAGAGCTGTCTCTCAGCCATTTGGCTAATTCTTGACTCCTCCAAGGGTCAGTTAATCCACATACATTAAAAGTGAGAAAAGTGACTTGCCTTCATGTAGTTTCTATCATCTGTATTCAAATTTACTCCTATTCAAATTAGGTACTGCTCACTTCAATTCAATTAGGTAGGCACCCTTTTGTCACTAGTAACTCAAAATTCAACTTCAAATCTTAGGATTTTATCAAATTCAAAAAGAAAAAAAGTAAATGAGTAAAAAAGTAGACATGAGACTGACACAGTGTGTGTCCATTAGCCCGATCCTCCCCTGATGCTGCAAATGTCAGGGGTGGTGATTTATTATTGATTTCGTGATGTTTATATTTTGGAAGCTAAAGTCCAACAAATACATGAATCAAGCGACACTTACAAGAATTTGTAACCGATCCTCGTTGTAGTCTATCTTGTGACGATACTCAATGGAGACAACAACAAGCAGAATAGGTTGAGGAAACTCGCGGCAAAAGCTGGATGCCTCCTTCATCACATTAATCCTCCTTAAAAGGGTGTGCTTACAATGGTAGCCTTATGGCAAGATACGTAACCACACAAAATGGTTGAAGCCAAGTGAGCTTCCTTTCTTGCTAGCTGCCACCAAGGCAGTCTTCTTGCATTCGTGCCAATAGGTTGTCACATCCTTCCTCCCCTATGAATCGAGTGATCTGTGAATGGTAAGGTTTAATTTTGTTTTCCTTCGATCTGGAGCACAACGTTGTACTGCATACATCGTCTTCCCAAACGACCTTGATCA
The DNA here is from genome assembly GCF_047967505.1 of Dipteris shenzhenensis. Taxonomy (NCBI): domain Eukaryota; kingdom Viridiplantae; phylum Streptophyta; class Polypodiopsida; order Gleicheniales; family Dipteridaceae; genus Dipteris; species Dipteris shenzhenensis. The sequence goes on along the minus strand of NC_141610.1, from coordinate 4,292,497 downwards.
CTTGATAAGGGCCTACCGAATGTGCTAAAATTTTTTCTGCTAAGCCCTTCTTTCTGATGGGATAATGAACCATCACCAGATCGCCTACTTGGAATTGGACTGATCGATGTTTTCAGTGATACAATTTCTTTTGACGTGCTTGTGCCTTGCAGAGGTGCGCTGCCGCATTCTGACAGAGGAATGCTAGTACTTCTTTAAGGTAATCAGCCCACTGGGGTGCTTTCTTGTGCTTGATCTTGGAGCGATCAATCAAGTCGACTTCTGGCGGGAGAATGGGTGGACGACCGTAGAGAACCTCAAAAGGACTCAACTGTGTAGACTCTTGTAGAGAAGTGTTGTAGGCAGTGATGATAAAAGGGAGGGTGATGTCCTAGTTAGAGTGCTAGGGATCCACGTACATTGCAAGCATCAACTTAATTGTTTTGTTGAGCCTCTCTGTAAGACCATTGCAGTCAGGATGATATGGGCTGGTGAACTATTGTTGAATGTTGAGTTGGTCTGCGACAATTCGGAGCACTTCCAACTTGAAAATGCTTCCTTGATCCGAAAGGAGAAGTTATGGGCAACCATGAGGCAAAATTAAGTTTTGAATTAAAAAATTAGCAACTTCTGCTATGGTAGCCTGCTTCAGGGGCTTGGCAGTCACCCATCAAGTAAGGTAATCGGTCAACACAATAATGTCTTAATTTCCCCCTTGAGACATTGGAAAAGGGCCAGTAATGTCGTAAGCTACCAACTCAAAAGGACGAGTAATGGTGATGGGTTTCATGCTATCTGACGGCTTCAGGGTCGAGATGATTTGAAGGCTTGGCACTTGGGGCAGGACTGGATGTATCTATGGATAGAAGCTTGCATTTTTGGCCAATAGAAGGTAGCCTTGAGCTTTGTGAAAACCTTGATCAGACCTAGGTGCCCTTCGAATGAACTCTCATGATAAAAATGCAACTAACGATCGCAAAAAACAATGGGAATGAAAACCCTAGGTTGAAAAGGGGGCTTGTGGGGTAATGAAGCGAATTATCAATTAAACGAAAGTGCAGGCGAGGGGTCACTGACTATAACTCTTGGTGGATGTGTAGGCAATCTGGGTCTTGCTCTTGAGCTAGGCATGACTCTTCTCTAGAAGGTAGACATGGGGCTCTGCTTGGAACTGGAAGGGGAGTGCGAAAAACTACTTGCACGTTCTGAGCAAGGGCTTGAGATAAGCATGTAGTATGGACAGAGCCCACACCACCACGAGACATTTGAGTTCTGTGGCCGAGTATCTTGATTCAGGAGGCGATAGAGACCAATCGAGATATACTATTGGCCGCCAATGACCATCTGCATCTTATTGCAAAAGGACCGCGCCTAACCCATTTTCAAAAGCATCCGTGCACATTAGAAATGGTCTATTCATGTCAGGGTGGCATAGCAAGGCATCCTCGTTGAGGATCTCTCGAATTTGAGAGAGAGCTTGCAGGCACTTGTCATCCCAAGAGAATTTGATGTTTTTGCACATGAGTCACCGAAGGGGGGAAGCGATCATTGATAATTCAGGCATAAAGCAGGAGCTAAAAGCTGCCATACCTAGAAAACGCTCGAGTTGCTTAACATTATTGGGAACGGGAAATTGTTGTATGGCTTTGACCTTCTTGGGTTCGGATGGATACTGTCGATAGCAATGATGAACCTAGATAATTGAGTCATGTTTGAGCCCATTTGCACTTGTCTGGGTTCAAATGACGATTGAACTCTTGCAAAAGATGGAGGACTTGCTTTAGTATGTCAAGGTGTTCCTCCCGAGTTGTCGTGTGAACTAAAACATCGTTGAGGTACACGAGTACTTTGCCGGCCATAATCAAATTGTAGAGGACAAAGTTCATCACCCGTTGAAAAGTGCCAAGTGCATTACTGGTTTCAAAAGTCATGACATTGAAGTCATAGAGGCCGAACGAGCTGTGGAACGCCATCTTCATGCGATCTTCTAGCTTCACAGGAATTTGCCAATATCTTGCTTTGAGATCCAAAGTAGTGAAGTATTTAGAGTGGGCAAGGGAATCCAAGATGTTGTTTAGATAGGGCAAAGGGTATTCATCTCGAATGGCAAACTTGGTGAGAGGACGAAAATCGATGCAGAAACGATATGAATCGTCTGCCTTCTTACTTGCAAGCCCAAGGGCTCTTAGAATGTCCAATGTGTTAGATATGCTCAATGCCCCACCCTCCTGGTAACCACCAATGGTCCAAGGTGCTCAAGTTGTAAGGCCCCCATATGAGGAGAAGCCATGTGTGAGCCCGGGACACTGGATGGATCCTAACTTGCATGTCAGATGAGGTCTATCAATGAGACTGTTGATGGTAGAAAGGTGATCTATGTGAGTCTAGCCTATGGGCTAGGCAAGGTAGGTAAGCTGGTAGCACAACGAGGCACATTGTCTTGATTGTGTGGGCGACCGTACAGGGAATATTCCCTGAATATTCCATGAACAACTAGTCGGTTCCACCGACTAGGTTGACTAGTCGGCTCCACCAACTACGTTGATCCAAGTACTACCCTCATAGCTATAAAGAGGTGACCTTCCTAGTCCATTGTATTAGATTAGATCTTCCAGCTAGTAGCTCTTCACCTAGTATCTGTCTAGATCGCCATCTAAGCTCCACTGTGGGAGCGCATGGGTGGACGGAGCCATCATCTGTACTACATGAGCATTGAAGGAAAATTTTATTCGTCTCCAGTTTGCTGTGTGCTCTCTATTCTTTGTTCAGTTTTTGTTCTGCTGCACCGTGTAATTTAACATGGTATTAGAGCCCAGGCGGCTCTAAGGATCGAAAAGTGGAAGAGAGGCGAGGGCTTCAATAGCATACGGAGTGATGGCATCAGGAAGTGGCTTGAGTTCAGTAGCACCAACAATCTAGGCATTGAGGATTCGCCCACCATCCTTCACTGATGAAGGCAAACTAGATGGTACGAACTACACTCTGTGAAAGTTTAAAATTACTGCTATTTTGGATTCATATGAGCTTCTGGAGACAGTACTATGGATTTTGACACAGAACCACAAGAAACCCTCAACCCAGCAAATGCGGGGAGAATGATGCCTCCTAATGCCAACCTTCTACGAGCTTGGAAATGTAGGAGGATCTTATGGCACATGGGAGTGCAAGAGGATGAGGCAACTGTGCTGAGGTGCGACAATCAAAGTTGCATGGCCATTGCTAAAAATCCAGTGTTTCATGCACACACAAAACATATAGAGATTTAGTATCACTATGTGCATGATTTGATCGAGGACGGGATAGTCGAATTGGTCTACTATCCAATAAAACAAAATGGAGCAGATATCTTCACCAAGGCACTCGAGAAGGATCAGCTTTAGGGTCATCTTTAGAGACTCAGCATTGGGCCGAGAAGGTAGTTCACCTACGGGTGGACATTGAGGGGGGGTGTTAGATATGCTCAATGCCCCACCCTCTTGGTAACCACCAGTGGTCGAAGGTGCTCAAGTTGTAAGGCCCCCATATGAGGAGAAGCCATGTGTGAGCCTGGGACACTGGATGGATCCTGACTTGCATGTTAGATGAGGTTTATCAATGAGACCGTTGATGGTAGAAAGCTGATCTATGTGAGTCTAGCCTATGGGCTAGGTAGGGTAGGTAAGCTAGTAGCACAACGAGGCACATTGTCTTGATTGTGTGGGCAATGGTATAGGGAATATTCCTTGAATATTCCATGGACGACTAGTCGGTTCCACCGACTAGGTTGATTGGTCAGCTCCACCGGCTACGTTGATCCGTGAGTACCACCCTCATAGCTATAAAGACACGACCTTTCCAGTCCATTGTATCAGATCATATCAGATCTTCCAGCTAGTAGCTCTTCACCTAGTATTTGTCTAGATCGCCATATAAGTTGCACTATGGGAGCACACGGGTTCGTCTCCAGTTTGTTGTGTACTCTCTATACTTTGTTTAGTTTATGTTCCACTGTGCCATGTAATTTAACAGAATGGTGTTGTCTTGCAACATCTGCATGATGTGCTAGCGAAGAATTTGAATCTCTTTGAGAGATCGACGATGTTGGGCTATGGAAATCGGGCAGGAGTTGCCAGTTGGTATCTCACCAGTAATGTTGGTTGTCGTCATTGTGAGCTTGGGGCCGGCGAATGCTTGGGTGAATGAAGCTAACAACTGGCAAATTTGTGAATGTCACTAGATGTCCTCTTGAAAAACTACTGAAGAGATTGATTCCCTAGATGTTCTAGAATAAATCCACGGGATTGGGGGCACCCATGGAAGGATCATAGAGTGCTTCTGGAAATCAATTACGGTGCCTTGGTCACAGATTTAGTTACAACTGAGTGTGATAGGGAAGATTTGTTTGGGTAGAACCGTAGTGGGGATAACAAAATTTTTTGAGCCTACCTATATCTCGATTGTTGCTCCAATTGACGTTGTTGCTGAGCTTTGATTATCTTTGAAAGTGATCTTGTTGGGGGGTAAGGAGTAGAGGGGAATCTGTTGTTCTTGCAAAAATGGTAAGAACAATGAGGTCAAGGAGCTATTGTAGTCGACCAAAAGAAGAGTTGGTTCTTCTTGAACCAAGGCTTCGACCACAAATGGTACAGCTTTAGGAGGATGGGCAACTATTGGAGTCTTCACCTCCCTAAAAAATCCAGCTCGTCTTTTTCTGACACAAGAACATCTGTGGTCGTCTGAGCATTCTGCATGCCTTGGAGGAGGCAACAATGCTTTTTTACATGGCCGTATTTATTGCAATGGAAGCACCAAGGTCTCCCTTGAGCAACTCTATTCGGGAGGGAAGGACAGTCGCTTGAAGAAGAGGCACATGGTTGAAATGAGGGATGAGTGGTGGTAACGCAATAAACTTTGTCGTGCTTTGGGAATGAGTAAACTCGATCTGTTGTTCAATGAGCAAAGCCTCTTGGAACGTCTTGGGTTCTTGGTCTTGAGTGCGTCATGAGATATCTGGGTTTAGCTGTGGCTAAAGAAAAAAGAGCTTGAGATCTTCAAGCATATTTGGATCAACATGCATAAGGAGATGGGTGATCTTAATGCCAAACTGAGACACTATCTTGATCGGTGACTATCCAAGGTCTTAGAGCTACGTCAATGCATCCTTGACGGTGTTCATGTTCGTGAAAGCGCTAGTCAGGGCGGCTGGAAGGAGGTGCCAAGAGTTCTTGACGTGCAGTTCAAGCTTGTGGTACCATGCTACAGCTAACCCCTGAAGGGAAGGCTTAATTTCCTCCACCTTCTGAGGATCACCCCACTTGTGATACTCTGCCAAGTTGGAGAAATGCTCCAGCCATAGATAGATATCATCATCAGACGTGCTGGTGAAGGATTTTGGGCGAGCTTTGGAATCATGGCCAACCGCATTGAGCTGTCGAGTGGAAAGATGGGCTCTAAGATTTGCAACATGCATATTGGATTGAACCAATTTGGATAATAGTGAGGCAAGGAGTTCGGGGGTGAGCTATGAGGTGGAAACCTCCTGTTATTGCTTGGGATCGATGTTCATGGCATCTCCACCAAGAAGATGTGATGATACTCAATGTAGACAATAACAAGCAAAACAGTAAGGAAACTCGAGGCAAAAGGCTGCCTCCTTCATCGCATTAATCCTCCTTAAAAGGGTGTGCTTACAATGGTAGCCTTATGGCAAGAGTCATAACTACACATAATGGGAAGCCAAGTGGGCTTCTTTTCTTGCTAACTGCCATCAGGGCAGTCTTCTTGCATTCGTGCTAATAGGTCATCACGCTATACAAGATTGTCACATGAACTATAACCATATGAATAAAGGTGTTATCATCCTTTGATCTTGCAGCTTGCTTGGCTTTCTTTGCTCCCTTGCATCGAGAACATTGATGAAAGAGAGGAATGCTATAAGAATTCAGATTGAAAACAAACAATTTTCAATGAATGAGCAATCTAAA